>NW_023593534.1:0-22142 GCF_014839805.1 Manduca sexta
TTATCGGTCATTGCACGTCCACGAAATTGTTTAGCGCTTGTTGTGACCCGGTGTTTACGGGTTTTATTTATTTTTGTTATTGCGACATTCAGTTCAGTTTTTAGATTGTGGTCCATCGTTGACAGAGGGATGATTTTGCCAATGTCAAAGTTGGAAGTGGAGATTGCGGTATTTTTTTTATAGGTCTAATTTTGTCTATGAGTGTTGACCGGTTAATAAAGCAATGGCATTACAAAATAATATATAAACGTACTAGGTGTTACTTTCAGGCTTTGTTTTGTTTAAATTTTGCGTTTTTTCGATTGTTGTAATTCATGTTTTCCGTGAATGAACACAAACTTGATTGTAGCCTTATAAAATATATTGGGTATTTTTGTGATAACGTTGAACAATGCTGTTTTTAGTTAATTTCTGCCCTTTTCTCAGTAATAAACAGTAACACAATTGGGCATATAATGACTGGATATATTCCAATAGGGACCGGACAAATTTTCAGAAGGTGTTTTAAATTGATCATTGTGGATATAAATAGCCAAGAAAAATAGTATTTTGCACAAATAAAGCTTAAAAAGTACATAAAACCATGCCTAAATGTTAAATAGCTATAATTCCGCGCAAACGCTACATTATGTCATTTCGTCTCGTGTGACGTCATACGTGGATAAAGCAACTTGACAAGTCTTGTCATTTGAACAGTGATTCAATAATGCCAAATTAGGGTTATTTACCCTAGATTTAGGTAAAACTGAATCAGCAGGGTATTTTTTATGGTAATTTTTGGGGTAATTCTACGATTAAGGTATTAAAGCTATTGTTTCACGGTATTGTAATAAATATTGAGCTTAGAGAAAGATGTTTCCTACAAAATTGTAGGCCATGAAACAATTATAATTTTTTATTCAATACAATTTTTGTGTACAGCTAGTTGTTCCGAATAAAATGAGATAATTAAATTAATAATTATTGAATTTGAAGTGAAAAATGAATTTGAGTCTGGATAGATAAGGATATAGAAAAAAAAAGTACCGAATTATTTATGATTGGTTTAAGGGTAAAATTTTAAATTCCAAATAATCCTGGGGTAAAGAGAAATTATGATCTGGCAACACTGCATAGACCGTGTTTAATCTCAGGCAATCTCAGGTTACTGTGTAACAACCAGAATTCTATATAAATAAATATTCTATTCCATATCATGTGGCAGCTAAAACATAAATAAATACATCTCATAACCATAACCTCCCTGGGTGTACAAATGATTTAATTAATTGAAATATTCATCGATTTATTTTAAACCGAAACACTATTTTTATTTACTTACATCAAAGCGATCCTCACAGAACTAAATCGGTGAGTCTGCAGACATTCCGTCGTAGGTTCGTCTTGCTAACTGCAACCACTTTATTCGTATATCTGCTTTTCGTGGTACATCAATAAATAATTTGTTTGGTAAAGATATAGAAGTATTATTACATTCAGGTACGACGCACCAACGATATTTTTTGCGGTCCATTATGATTAACGATTAAACAATCTGTAAACGTTAAGCTGGAAGATAGTAACAACGTCCCGTATAAATTAATATTAATTATTAGAGCAGTTCTGTGTCAAAAAATACCTTTAAAGCATTAAAATAACACAACGCGGTATGACATCCAGATGACGTCTGTTTGTTTACATTTTACCCACGTGTGACGTCATGCGCCGTGATTGGTGTTTCATTTGCCGTAAAGAATAGACTAAAAATATTATAATTATTGTATTTTATTTATTGATTTAAAAATACAAATCACAACTCTTTTACAAAAACAAATATGAGATAATATTTTTAATATTACAAACTTTACTTTAAACTGAATTTCAGATTTTTTGGTAATACCTGTCCGGTCCCCTATTAATATATTACATCTTAATTCAGGGACATCATAGTTCCTGAATTAAGTAGGAGATAAATAATACAAACAGAATGCCACAAGGACTCAGTGGGATATGCGGCAAAATGTTATTAAAATAAGACTTATATAATAAATCGATCAGAAAGTAGATGGTTGAAACTGTATGATAAAACTTAGATACTACAAATGTCTTCTTTGTGTTCACTGATTCTCTGATCTTTGATGATTTCCCACTTTTTAACATACCCTAAAAAAATCTTAATGGAAGATATTGAGGTTTTCTTATTCCGTACGATGCTATGAGGTCTTCAAGAAATATAAGCAATTTTTTTTTTACTATAACAGCGACGTTTTTTGTTGCGCAGGAGATTCAAAAACAACAACAAACGGCAAGGACGACGAGAATGGCGGAGAAGACTCGAAGAGCGACAAAGTTAAGGCAGAGGCTGATTCTAAAAAGGTACGTATTTTTTTAGAGCGATTGCTTTCCGTCATTGAAAGCCCGCCGAAAGGTTAAGGCGAGTCACCAAAGGCGAAACGGCGAAGCACTGGTTTGCTAGATCCAATGTATTAGGTATTTACTGTTAAATAAGACTAAAATACACAATACAGCTAAAAAATTGTTTAAAGCGTCTGCTAATTTTGTTACACAATGGTATGTTTTTCCTCGGTCATATAAAATCCTAATAATTGACCATTACCTATACTGGTTACCAATTTTGGAGTCGGTGCCTATAATAAAATACTCGTGGGTCCTCTCAATGTTTGCCGGCAAGCATGACAGCTACATTGACATTTACGCGTGTCACGAGAATATAACCTTATATCTATACTATTATATAAAGCTGATGAAGAGTTTGTTTGTTTGTTTGTTTGTTTGTTTGTTTGTTTGAACGCGCTAATCTCAGGAACTACCGGTCCAAATCGAAAAATTCTTTTTGCGTTGGATAGCCCTTTGTTCGTGGAGTGCTATAGGCTATATATCATCACGCTATACCCAATAGGAGCGGAGCAGTAATGGCTCATCTCAGGAAATACCGGTCCAAACTGAAAAATTATTTTTGCGTTGGATAGCTCTTTGTTCGTGGAGTGCTATAGGCTATATATCATCACGCTATACCCAATAGGAGCGGAGCAGTAATGGCTAATCTCAGGAACTACCGGTCCAAACTGAAAAATCTTTTGCGTTGGATAGCCCTTTGTTCCTGGAGTGCTATAGGCTATATATCATCACGCTATGACCAATAGGAGCGGAGCAGTTATGAAACATGTTGCAAAAACGGAGAAAATTATTAGTTTTGAGAGCTTCTGTTGCCTGCGCTGCGTAAACGGTTAAAGTTATGCAACAATGATGTATGACGGGATTGTTCCTCTTAAAAGTTCTAAAAATATATTATAAAACAAAAGTCCCCCCGCTGCATCTGTCTGGCTGAACGTGTTAAACTCAAAAACTACCCAACGTATTAAGATGAAATTTGATATGGAGATAGTTTGAGACCCTGGGAAGAACATAGGCTCCCGGGAAACTACTACTTTTATAACGGAAAACTTTAGCCTGAAATACTTTATAACGCGGGCGGAGCCGCGGGCAAAAGCTAGTACTACATAATAAGGTTATTTTTCCGTGACACGCGTAATGTCATGTGGCTGTCGGGTTTGCCGGCAAACCAGAGAGGACCCACGATATAATATCAGCCTTGTATTACATACTGTCCCACTGTTGGGCATGGGCCTTCTCTACTACTGACAGGGATTAGGTCTTAGTCCACCACGCTGGCTTAGTGCGGATTGGTAGACTTCACACACCCTCGAAATTCCTATCGAGAACTTCTTAGGTATGCAGGTTTCCTCGACGTTTTCCTTCACCGTTAAAGCTAGCGATAATTCACAAAGAATACCCACATATTTTTTTTTAGAAAAGTCGGAGGTGCGTCCCTTTCGGTTTTGAACCTGCGGACATTCGTCTCGGCAGTTCGTTCCACACCCAATTAGGCTATCGCCGCAATTAATAATAATAATTATTAATTTATTTGTACATTTACTAAATAATAATATAATCATTTAACTAATGGCTAGCCAATGTCATGGTGCCGTTTTTACGTGAAGAGTGTGCCTCGCGGACACAGCGTGCCCCCATACTTTTTCTAAAATCTTGATTTGCTTTAAAACACCTCACCCTAAGCAGCTAATGACATTGAAATGGATGTCACTTACAAAGGTATAATAAATAGATAGTTAACAAAGTGTTTTGGACAAACAGGAGGAGAATGGCGAAACTCATGATGATGATGAAAAGATGATGTAAAATCCAACGACAAAGGTGCAAAGAAACCACCGCCCAAGAAGAAACCGAAGAAAGAGGTGAGAAATTAGTGATTCTTTTTATTGGAACTGCAGAAAATTCCTAATTCGGCGCTATAACCAGCAAGCAAGTTTCTGGTGGTAGACAGTTATTTAGACTGAAGTCTCCGCCATTACATGCAGGCGAATTGTAGTATCGGAAAAGTAACCGAAAAAAAATAACAGAAGTAAATACAGTAAAACCGGTTATAACGAATCCGGTTATAGCGACGCATCGGTTATAACGACTCAATTGTAAGGTCCCTTTAAATAAAGCCATATAAGAAGAGTATCGTTTATACCGGCTATTCAGTGGGTCCTTCAATGTCGCTATAACCGGTTTTCGGTGTAATCTCCAAATATTTTGTTCTCTATTACTTGTCACTGATGTAGATTTTTATTTAAAAATATATTTCTAGGACACTGAGGAGGAAGATGAGGATGATGAAGATGAAGAGGAGGAGGAGGACGAGGAGGGCGACGATGTAGACGAGGAGGAGAAGAAACCATCTAAAGACAAGTGAGTGCAATACTGTTACTATTATATTCTTTTTGCTAGGAATCACAATGGTTCTTTAGTTGTTCCTTCATGTAAGGTTTATTGTTTGATTACAAATAATATAAACTTAGCCGGAAGGGAGACAGCGATTTGGTAAACGTAGTGTAGGATGCCCTGCGGCATGATAGACGGGTCACTTGAGAGATGTGGCGGTGGCGAATGGATACCTACGTTCAGCAGTTGATGGAGATAGACTGATTGATTGAAGCTAAGCTAAATCTAGGCTTGTCTTGCCATTAAGCCGCGATTCGACCACGCTAGCAGCATGCACATAAGCTGCAACCTGCGTGCAGCTTGAATAATGGAAATGTAAACAACAAACATGCATGTAACTCGCAAGCTAAATGCGAGTAGTTTGAACTCAAATGGTTACTTTCATGCAAGTACTTGAACAATAGGAACGCGGCTTTACGACTTAACACGTACGCCTAGCAAAGGTAGTGATCGAATTGATTTATGTTGGATTAGGGCAAAGAAACCAGTAAAGAAGGCGAAAGATCCAGAAGACGACGGGGAGGACGAAGAGGGCGACGAAGAGGAGGACGAGGAGGAAGAGGAAGAAGAGGAGGAGGAGGCGCCCAAACCGAAGCCCAAGAAAGAGGTACGGCCAAAAATTAAAATTTATTTTTCAAATCTGTTATGATATTAGTTTAAATTTATGGTGTAGACAGATAATGTACCGACAGTCTGCTTCGTTTACGTAAGGCCGGGGTCCGGCTTTGACAATGTAAAGAAACTGAATATGCAACTTCTTTTCTTAAAAATTAAGTTATAGGTACGCGGGTCCCTCGCGTGATAAATTTTTAAGTGCTTCAAGCGGAACATTTTTTCGGCTATATATTTCTCGTTATACCAGTAATGTTTCAAGCTACAACAGATGGCGCATTTTTGGAATTTAGTGCCTAAGGCAACTGAGAGGATAGATCCACCCTAAAGCCGTTGCCTCTTGGGAGGGAATCATTTCTATTTTCTACAGATATTCCTATGTTTTAGGCTGTAAGGCTATATAGATTATTATTAGATGTTGGCCTAATAATTGGCTAAGCTTTTTGGGGTTTCATATTTATAAATTTTAATTTTTTTAGTGTTATAGTGTGTATTAGTGTGTTGTGATCCCAAAACTGTAATGCACGGCGCAGGAACAACTGGCTAGACATAGTATATGGTATCGAACAAGCCGGCGTAATTATGTTGACTGTCAGGGCATAATGATTTATTGTCAATCAACAAGTATGTTAGAACCCTACTCCACTTACCATTTGTCGTAGTTACCTTATCGTGTCCATATAAAAATAACATATGAGGGTTTAAAAACAATGTTTTGTTATTGTTCCAGCCGACAGAACCACCGGTACCGCTGCCGGCCGGCAAGGGCATACCGCTCGGCCACATCAGCAACGTGGAGGTGTCGCTGTCGCGGTTCAAGACGCAAGATCAGAAGCTGCTGCATCAATATCTGTATGGGGTGAGTTGATTTGTAAATCTATACTATTATATAAAGCTGAAGAGTTTGTTTGTTTGTTTGAACGCGCTAATCTCAGGAACTACCAGTCCAAACTGAAAAATTCTTTTTGCGTTAGATAGCCCTTTGTTCGTGGAGTGCTATAGGCTATATATCATCACGCTATACCCAATAGGAGCGGGGCAGTAATGGCTAATCTCAGGAAATACCGGTCCAAACTGAAAAATCATTTTGACGTTGGATAGCCCTTTGTTCCTGGAGTGCTATAGGCTTTATATCATCACGCTATACCCAATAGGAGCGGGGCAGTAATGGCTAATCTCAGGAACTACCGGTCCAAACTGAAAAATTCTTTTGCATTGAATAGCCCTTTGTTCGTGGAGTGCTATAGGCTATATATCATCACGCTATACCCAATAGGAGCGGAGCAGTAATGGCTAATCTCAGGAACTACCGGTCCAAACTGAAAAATTATTTTTGCGTTGGATAGCCCTTTGTTCGTGGAGTGCTATAGGCTATATATCATCACGCTATACCCAATAGGAGCGGAGCAGTAATGGCTAATCTCAAGAACTACCGGTCCAAACTGAAAAAATATTTTTGCGTTGGATAGCCCTTTGTTCGTGGAGTGCTATAGGCTATATATCATCACGCTATACCCAATAGGAGCGGAGCAGTAATGGCTAATCTCAGGAACTACCAGTTTGAACTGAAAAATTCGTTTTGTGTTGGATAGCCTTTTATTTGTGGAGTACTATAGGCTGTATATCATCACGCTATGACCAATAGGAGCGGAGCAGTAATGAAACATGTTGCAAAAATGGGGACAATTTATTAGTTTTGAGAGCTTCCGTTGCGTGCGCTGCGTAAACGGTTAGAGTTATGCAACAATGATATATGACGGGATTGTTCCTCTTAAAAAGTTCTACAAAAATATATTATAAAACAAAGTCCCCCGCTGCATCTGTCTGCCTGAACGTGTTAAACTCAACAACTACCCAACGTATTAAGATGAAATTTGGTATGGAGACAGTTTGAGACCCTGGGAAGAACATAGGCTCCCGGAAACTACTACTTTTATAACGGAAAATTTTAACCTGAAAAAGTTTATAACGCGGGCGGAGCCGCGGGCAAAAGCTAGTATTAACATAAAAATCACTGCAGATGACGTCAAGCGTCAGTCATTTGTTGTAATTACTGCACTCATGAGTGAGTTAGTTTTATCAGCAATACCACTAGAATATTCCATCAAGGCCACCGGCTTGGTACAAAACTGCACAAAAATCAACTGACCCAGGGACTGAAGGTAAACAACCATAGGCAACAACCTATCGCATCCTATCCTATCTCGTATTCGTGTTAAAGTTGCTCCCATAGATTGCGGTGTTTTCCTGCCGTTTTTAATAAACGATCCCAATCGCCTTTGTCCATCGCGAAAGTGAAGCAATTAGAACAATTTTTTTTTTACATGCATACTTATGACTTGATTTGATTGGTTTATTCTCGGTATCGGATCGAAGATTATTCCAGGATTGATTGGTGTACTATAAGTAAGATTTGTAGGCAAAACTGGCGAACGTCAAGGGGCAAAATATTTCTGTCTAGTTGCTATTCTATTTGGATAATACTGTACTTAAATTGAACATGTAAAAAACAGCATTACCATATTTAATTTGAGTAATATAAGAAGTTTTAACGTATGTCTGTTTTTCACAGCAACTCTGTTTGGATCGCAACGTGAAACGGAACATCAAAAATTCAAGGGGTACGAATGGGCGATCGGATCAACGGAGTACAAGGCAAAGCTGGACGAGACCACCAAAATGGAGCTCAAGCAGTTACGCACCATGTGCGAGATGCTCGACTTGGATAAGAAAGGTATAGCAGTGTTATCAATACAAGTAGTAATAATTAATACTTAGTTTTACGTACGTTAGTTAATACCTTTGTTTAATGTTTATTGTTTATTTATAAAAGTTGTTATAAAATTTAATTTTATTCCTCCTAAGTAATAATGTTTGTTAGTTACATTATATTTACTTTGTGAACGTTGTATATACCTGTAAGTGACATGCATATCAGCCAATTGTCAACACGCAATGCTTTTTGTAGATTTAAGGATATGCATGCTGTTTGTTTACCTTATTAAATAAATAAATAAATACGTTATTAACAAAAGTGCAAATATTGTGACGATGACGCTAAGAGTTAGTATGACATTATCGATGTGTGTGTGTGCAGGCGGCCCGAGCGAGCTGGCGGCGCGGCTGGTGGGCTTCCTGCAGCAGCCCGCCGCCAACTCGCCGCACGCGCGGGGCGTGGCGCGCGCGCCGCCCGCCACGCCGCCCGCGCCCGGCGGCCGCCCGAGGCGCTCCGCCGCCGTCAAGGTGCACAACCGAGGTAATTGTTACACCTTTATCGAACTACCTCACACAGTTTACTCCCACAGCTCATATCTTTACCCTCTAACTTACCTGCTATTAATGTTTTAGAAAAAAAAATATTAACAGTGTAGTGGAGGCTTGTGGTAGGATACTTGTATTCCTCATAGTGGCCCACGTAACTTTGACATGTCCTAACCAACCAGTGTATATCTGGTTTGTAACAAGGGTGAGAGTCGCCGGAGTCCGATAGATGAGGGCGGCCCAGAACCGGTCCCTGTGGCGCTCAATGGGGGAGGCCTATGTCCAGCAGTGGACGATTCAAGGGCTGAAATGATGATGATGAACAAGGCGGCATAGTTTATGCCTTTTGTCTACTATACTAACTTAATATGAGTTGGCATCAGTTTACATACCATAAATATTCTTATGGAGAAAAATTTTAAAGTAAAATGCGATAATAATTAATTCATTCACAGGCTACTCCGATGAAGAGTATGAAACTGATCCAGAAACAAAAGTCAAGGGACCGAAACCTAACAAAGAGGGATCTGAAGATTCTGATGTAAGTATGATAGAATAATTATTACTCCGTGATTAATGATTGAATCACCTGATATGATTTATAGGCCCACCCCCTGTTACATGGGAACAACATAGCTGGTAAGAAGTGGGAGTGTGATATCTTTACCTTGCTTTGATAAGGGAAATAGACTAATGCTATGCAGATAAAAGTGGCTAATTCTTGGTAAATAAATCCTGCCCCTTTCACATTTTACGTACTTTTTACAGAGTATTTAGGCAGTGTGAGGTGTAACGTCAATGGATATGGCGGGAACTATTAGTATTTCATATGCTTTTTATGACAGTTATAATCTTTTTTTTATATTAGTCACTTCTTTATAGTCTCTGAAAAGATTCTTCATAAATTGAACCTACTTTATGGACTAACACCCACTATCAACTATTCGAGAGGGTTTTTTGAAATGTATACCTTTGTTTTTATAATAATTATGTGATTAGTTGTATGAGGGAACAGATTATGTTATAGTCGTTTACGCAGGGCTCGTTCAACCCGAGCGGGTCGGAGGAGGCGGACTCGGACTTCGACCCCGAGGCGGGCGAGAGCGGCAGCGGCGGCGTGCGCAAGCGCAAGTCTGGCGGCCGTCGCCGCTCCGCCGGCAAGCAGTCCAAGCGCAGCCGCAAGCCGCGTGGCAAGAAGGGCAAGGTGACTCACTCAACTATAACTATTATTGTCATACGAATATCTTTCAGCTATTGTATTTCATTATTACCGTCAATTAATAAACGATGCTAGTTTCATTGAACATAATAATAAACATGATATAATATGGTAAAAAATAAGGGCAGATAATATTCAACAATTGTAACAGGGTAAACCGGGCCGAGGGCGGCGGGCGAAGTCAGACAGTGAAGAGGACAGCGACAAATCTGAGAGTGAAAGCGACGGAGGAGAGTCAGGAAGCGAAGGGGAGGAGTCTGATGTAAGTAAATTATGCACACACACTGGACGTGGTGGAGATTGAAGTATTATTTGATGGGGCTAAAATGGGCATACTTGAGCCTTAAAAATATATTATAAATGCTTCCCGCACCGGAGACTGTAATAATTATAAAATCTCTAGTTCACGAATATACCTTTGAAAAAACACAGCTAAAACAATACAATAGAGAGAAAAGATCATGAAGTTACTAATGCAGTTAATTTAACACAATATGTCGTGTATAATCGTACATCTACCTACTAAAATTTGTTACTGGAAAATACTTTTTTCGTTACTATATGAGGGGCTTGTATACATCAGGAGCCGAAGGCGAAGCGAGGCCGGCCGAGCGCAGTGGCGAAGGGCCGCAAGGGACCCGTGGCCAAGAACTCCAGCGCTAAAGCCACGCCTGTCAAGCGGAAAGCGCCAACGCCACCAGGTATCATATTTTTACTGTTTTTATCTTACACAAGTTGAACTGACAGACCTTGAACTGACCTATGAAGAAAACCAACCGCGGGCAACTGGTCTGGACTTTGGAAATATAAATGACCCGAGAATTGAAATCGTTGCCTCACAGGTTGCAGTTAAATGCCCTGAATTAGGACAATCAGGCAATAACTCTATTCGTCTGTACTGTAGTCTTGGTTAGCTTGGCGAATGCTTGTTGATGGAAGGCACTGATTACGGTAGCATAATAAACAATATTATTCATAAATAGGCAAGAAAAAGGCCGCACCAAGCAAGGCGGTAGGCAGACCGGCGAAGAAGGGTAAGAAGGCGTCGTCGGAAGAAGAGTCTGGGGAGGGCAGCGAGGAGGAGGAGGAGGAGGGAAGCGAGGAAGAGGACAGCGGCGACGAGTCCGACGCGCCTGCGGACAAGAAGGCCAAGCGGCCGCCCACTGTGAGTACTCAACACACTATATCGTTACAAATTTTAAATCTTTGTTATGCATATACTAACACATACCTAAGGATTCTATATGTATAAGAATTACAAATGGTATGTGAAATTCGCTCCCACTAAGCCAGTCTGGTGGACCTGACCCACTGTGACGGAAGAGGCTCGATCCTAACAGTGAGATAGTATATGTATGATACAAGGCTTGTATTATTATGTCACGTACGATGCACCCACGCGACACACGTGACACACGATATGGACAGTTATGATTATTTTTAATATAGAGATAGGCAAGAAACTGTCATCCCTCGCCAGTCAACACAATTTTGCCAGCCTCTACGAATCGATATACCCAGGGTGATCATCATTATGTGAACAAGTATTATAATAGTTTAGTAGTGTATAGTAAAAGGGACAACACACCTATGTCATGAAATGCATGAACTATAGATATTTTTTTCATTATTTTCATTTGCCATTTTCACCATCTCGTAAACAACGCACGTCAATGACATCGTAATGTATTCATTGTAATAGCTTACTCAATACTGTGTATCGAGGTGTAGCTTGTGTTATAATATATTTATACTTAGATGTTAAGCTATGATTGATTAATAAAGGGTTAACGAAATAGTTGGCAGTTGGTATGTGTTAAAAACACTATAGATAGCCCGAAAATTAGGGATAACCACGATTCTAAAATCCGTTTCGTTTTTGTAATTTTAATAATTGAACTATATATTTAAAAAGAAATAATAAAACACAAGTAATGTAATCTTCTTTACAATGCGTGTTTTTATTTTTATTTTACTTGAACATTTAAATTGAACATTGTTTTTGTATATAATTGTTAGGTAAGCTAACTTAGCTGGTAATATAAAATAGGCATGACTCCAAAAAAATATATTTTATGTGCATATAATCATAAAAACACGCTTTGGGAAGAACTTAAATTGCTTCTGTTTTAATAATTTCTGAAATCATGTAGTTTTATTAAAAATATTTTACGCATTATGTTCTAGTCTATGTCTACTTTTTATCTTATTGTCTATGTTACTTAATCGAATAAAAAACAATTTAGTTCATTCCTTGTCACTGAATACATATAATTTATCAGGTTATGGGTCCAGGATCTTAACACTGGCCAGTTTTTAACAATAAGAGAAAAGTTGAGCTGTTTAAAAGCGCAATTGATGTGTGTAGTGGCGAACCTTTGTTTGTCGCGGTGTAAAGGTTTGGTGGCCAACAAAATGTATACCAACGATCTTATAAATGCTTTCAAGATAACGCGACAAAAATATTATAATTTATTACATACATAGTTCAATTATTTTTTGGATTGTAGTGGTTATTCTTTTGTCAAAAGGTTTTTATTTGCTTTTTTGTTAGTTATAAAACATCTCTAATTGAATTTAATACGAAGTGAAATATTCCTATTTGTTTTTGAGGAGTTCCCCTCTGCGTGTTCGAAGTCCAAGGTGGACCTATATACCCACAAAATTAAACTGGGACCATTTCGAAGCTCTATGAAATTAAACGCGAGAAGTATCATTTAACCGCCATTTTCAATAAACGATCCCAATCGCTTTTTTGTATCTATATCAAAAATGGACAAATCAGAACAAAGGATTTATTGATATACTTACAAATGAGTTATTTTCATTCTTGGAATCGAGATTGAAGATTGAGATTGGGATTGTTTATTGAAAACGGCCGTAAATTGCACCACCGGGTAAAAATGTCAATCACTGATGATAAAAAAAATATGACAATAGATAACCTCCCACCTTTGGAGTTGAAAACACAGTCTACCAGTGGCGAATACTAAAAATCTCAGTTAAAATATTTCGTTACCTTTATAATTTTCATTATAATATTACTTACCAGTGGCGATTATATTATATGGATCATTCGCCACTGCTATCTACCAGCATAAAACACACCAGTACAGCACGGATTCGGACACGTTACACTGTTCACAGGATGAAGAGATAAAGAAGTACGTGAAACAGATTCTCGAGGGCGCCAACCTGGAGCAGATCACGATGAAGACAGTGTGCAAACAAGTGTACAGCCACTACCCGGAGTTCGACCTCGCGCACAAGAAGGACTTTATCAAGGCCACAGTCAAGTCGGTGAGTTCATGTTGACATATGGTTTGACATCATCGACATTATTTTTAACACTAGATATAGGCTTATTGCCAATTACAATAAATGACCCCAGTCTTTATTATGCTCCAATCTCGAGAATGAACCAATCAAAATATGTAATTTGTGAGATATGTTTGGCGATGACGAAACAAAGTGATTGGAATAGTAGTGATTTTCTACCAGTCAGCCAGCGTATTTTAATTTTTAACGTCATGGCAAAGATTAATGATATGATAATAATTATAATCTCCCTATCTCGTTTGCACTTATGCATCGTTGTGGCGGTGACGTCACTCATGCATCAATCCACATTTATCGCCATACGACAGTTATATCAGAAGTATCAAATTTTAACGCGTGTAAAACTTGTCATATTTTGTAAAAAAAAAAGAATATATTTCCTAAGAAAAGTAAAGAAGTCAAGTAAAAAACATTAATTTCTACTGTCGCCTAGTAAAGACACATACCACATACAAATTTATAATATTTTTAAATAACATACCTGCATTATACAAATGTGGTATGTTCTACTACAAGTTGATTATCGGACAGACTACTACACAGACTTCGGGTTGGTGTGAAGTACAGTGCCATGATTTTCAGGCAGTCTATAGTGTTTTTGACTTGTGTTAATATTTATAGTTTTATTTAGTCAAAAAAATCAATTGATATTATTAGTTTACAATGATCATAAGATTATTCTTTGAGCTATAAATTAAGCAATATTAGGCAGGTCAAAGGGATTGATCATATAAAGGATTACATTAATTAAAAATATTAATTCATTTTTTTATTTTCATTAAGTTTACAGAGCAAATATTATTTATAACAAAGTGTCCATTGTATAGAGAGACATTCTCGATTATTTTGCATGCGTAAAGCTTTTTAATTTGCACAATAGGTAAGCTTGGTGTACATTATTATTTCTGATCTATTTTTTTCTTTTTGTTTGTTGCAGTGTATTTAAGATGTTAGGCGTTAAGGGAGGAGTGTAGATGTCTACATAGTATACCTATAGTTTATAAAAGGACATAGTTATATATTATTACAATAATAATATATTATGAATAAAATAAAAAATAAACTGAATCGAAGTGGAACGGATAAACAACCGCTTTCCTTTAAAAGGTAGTAATTTTTTGCTTATTATTGTTTTGCATGTTTATTATTTTGTTTTTAATACATTACCCATGTTTTGGGATACTACATATTCTTGTCGATTAACAATTATGTTTATATCACAAAAAATATGAATTGTTGTGGTTCAAATTGTTAATATGGTATCCAATTTCACTTTTCTTTGATTGCAACTCGATATAAATCATGAGAATACTTTCAAATATTACGTTAAGAGTACCACAGTGTTGTGTAAGTTTTATTATAATTATTACGTATGGTTTAATAAGTGTTCGTTCGGCAGCTCATATCATCGTGAGCAGTGACCGGTCGGCCGCACCACACATAGTGAAGTAAGCTACACCAATGCAGGCCTCGCGGCGGCGCCTCCACGCTATATACACTATACCTGTATACCGTATACCGGGGCGTCGTAATAACGAGGTCCCCGGGCGATGCAGCGCGGGCCTGCCTCATTTTATGTTGTAGGAATAATTCCCTCTAGACTAAGGATAACCAAGTAAACTTATAGCTAAGGGATGTTTTATTTTTACTGTGCCTGTAACACTCGTGTGTCAATCGATATACTTTATTTTCTTGTTGAGTTTTATTTAGTTGGGCTCGCAGTCCCCGTGTAATAGAGTTCACGATTTATTTTTGTATTCAAATCTTTAGGAGACATGATTTATGTGAAATGAATTGTAACAGTATTTAATTAATATCAATTGGCATCTCTTGTATAAATTTTATTGCTTATTGTTAATTGGTTTGAGTGGTGTTTTCGGGGAGTAAGCTTATTTTTTTAACGTAAACGTAGATTGTAAAAGTTTCGCGCAGTCTGACACTATCGCAAGGAATAACATACTATTTGGATAAGATTGTAGTAAGGTGTACTTTTAAGAACGTGTAAATACACAGTACTTGCAATTTTTGGGGCTGTTTTGCAAAATTACCCTATTCGGTATCACGATATATGTATATCGATAAAATTATCGATGAATTAAAAATTGTTTGGTATAAAGTTTTGCGTGATCCACAGCGCACGGTGTTGACGTTACGCGAATTAATATGTTTATTTCATATAGTGTCCGATTGACAAAGTTGGTTATTAAGCAGCTATTTTATCGACGGAGTCCGCCGTGCGCTGTGGTCGACGCGAGCTGGTTCCAAATTGTAAATTTCGTTTGGATAAGTTAGCGTAACTCACAGTATGTATGTGTTCAATTGTACGCGGTAGACCTTGGTTCGTCTCAGCATATTCAGATACAGTGCAATACTTAGTATCGTCAGTCGACGCAGCGTCTATATGGTGCATGGCAATGTTCACGTTTCTCTGTTACATTCAATTAGAATAAGTTGGTCCGCTTGATTCACGTTAGGTGCTTTATAGCATTGGGAATTTGAACTGTGGCCGGTGTCGCTAAATCCGTGGGTGAGCTATTTAGTGGTAGGCGGGGGGCGAGCGGGCATGGACGCCGCCCAACGCCTCCGCCGGGGCAGAGCACTTGAGCTCCGTCCCGACCGACGCGTTGGCCCACAGTGGATCAGTGTGGTCCGTCGCGCCGTCGGTCTCCCGGCCCGCCCGCACCCACTAGCGGTAAGATAGTTTTTAATCAACATTAAATGTGTATTTGTGAATTTTTAACCTTATTTCGGTTGATGTTTCTTTATAAATGTGTAAATGGCTGAGATCTGTAGCGACGTAGTGACACGGAGTGATAGCGAGTGACTGGTTCCCCCTTTACAATTGATATATAGATAATAAAGTAAATAAAAGTTTGATATGGTTTCTTTTATTTTTATCCTCGTAAATTATTATAGTGTATCATCAACATAGTCCCATTTCTCAAATGGACTAATAGCATCAGGACTAGACATTACCGATTTACAGGAATGATAATTCAGTTCTAGTAATCTGGGTGCACATAGTAAGTAATAATTCCATGTGCCGAATATAACTAATCAATCAAAACTAACAGTTATGATTTCTATATATATTGTTTTATTTAAACTATGAATGACGAGACGAGCATGCCGTTCGCCTGATGGTAAGCAATACGACCGCCCATAAACAGTAGAAACACAATCTAACACCTTAAATTACAGAGTATTGTTTGGTATTCCACTGCGCTCGTCATCTTGAGACATGAGATGTTAAGACTATGTCGAATAGTTATACTGGCTACAATGCCCTTAACTCTGGAATACAACAGTGACTACACTGCTACTTGGCGGCAGAAATAAACATTGCCAGACCTAGCCAGGCGGACTCTCATATATGAGACGCCTACCACCAGTATGTTCTATATCTGTGAGTAAGAGTAAGGGGCCGTAAGTATTACGTAACGCAATTTTTCTTGTAAAACGTTACGATGCGTTACAGGGGCGGGAGGGGGTCACGTACAAAGCGTTATGTAACATTGTTTTTATTTTTATTTTATAACAATAACAAAGGTATTTTAGCGACTTTCCGGTATTTTGCGTAAAATAATTGTGAATATTAGAAAAAAATTGTAATTTTAAAATGTTAAATGTTACGGCGCGCTAACTTAGGGTGGTTAAAAATCTTCAAAAAATGCGTTACGTAATATTTGAACGGCCCCTAAGTCTTCGATTTCAAAAATTTCAAAATATCAATCACCTTATCTCATTTGGGAAATCGTGTAAAGAAATAAAAAAAGTTATAATAATCTTTTATTAGTATTTGATGTACAAAAATATACAATTTATAAAATGTACATATTGACTTATAATACAAGAATGGCATTAACTAAACATAGTTATTCTAGTTCGCTAAACGAGATCCAAATATGGACGGATTTAACGTAATTGTACACGTCCTAGCGGTTGAGATCTATGAAGCAAAACTACTTATCTAAGATCGACTCCAAAAATGTCAGGCGAACTCTTGTGCGCAGGGAAGGCTCCGCGCAGCTATCTCAGTGCAACAAGATACCCTGGGCCTGTATGCGCCAAAGGTCGACAGCTTTGGTTGGTATGCCGGTGGTATACAGGGGTTGGGACTCGGTCCAATGCTCGCTCGGATGATATACTCCCGAGTGTCGACATTGGGCTGTAAGACCGGTGAAACTAATATAACCGTCCACTCACCCCACAGGTAACGATATCGCGTTTTTGACCGGCGAAAAAAAAGGCGAGCTCTTGTCGAAAATCTACAATATAAAATTTCTATAAAAATATTTTTCAAGAGTTGAGTAATTTCATAGTGTTATTGTCTCGATCTTAAGACTAGAAGTTTTCTTCATAGATTTCAACCTTAGTGATGTAGTGAGTATTTTAATATTAAAAAGCCTTTCCAAATCTATGTCTATCGGTAAACAAAAAATATAAATACAATAAAATTAATCAGTCGTTCATGATCGCCACCTATTTTAATATCGCTTGTTAATATCGATAATGATATTTAACTTTAAAATTGTTTTATCGATATTTATTAACCAAAATCTATAACCACAATTAATAATGGAAGAATGTAATAATTCAAAAAAAATATTAATCGATTAAAAAGATCTTGTATGTTCTAAGATATAACTGAAAAATATTCGCTACACCACTAAACCTTATTATGAGTATAAATAATAATTATTTCAATTGAGCATTTCGCTAATGTACTTAATATTTGCTTATTACATGTTTCTGTACAAAAATACATGAATCCGAAGTATATTGTCATTACAATTATTTTATTAGCATTTGTACATTTGTTAGTCTTAAATACATTTAAATTATTTATTCAATCGACTGCTAAAACATGAAGTTTTTTGTTGTAGACACCACCACATTTTTATTAAAAACTTGATGCAGAAACTTAAATTTGATAGTATCGTCATTTTTTCGGATAGTTATTCGTAGTGCTACCTATTTCAATTTAAATTATCGACCAAACATCGATTGGTTATAAACTTGTAGAAATGCTTAAGTAGCTAAGAATTTCATTATGAAATAGTTAAATTCCAAATGAACACAATCTTCCTATTACCATATTACAATAGGTTGGCTACGTAGCCCGCTAGTTAGTTATTTATACATTTACTTATTACCTGTTAGTACGTCATCCGTGAAGGAAGTTCATGTTATGTTAAGTTTCATGGCTCGATTACAGATTCTATAAATATTTTTATGATTGATGTCCAATTGGTTTCAATTGGTGATATATTTTCTGATTACTTATGTTTATGCGAATATTTGACATTAAAATTGAACTACTTTTTTTCGGATGTTATCGCTGTTATTATATTTTAATTTTCTCGCGACGTTTCAGACTTTGCAGTCTACGTGGTTACCAAAAGCAAAAAAAAGTTGTATAATTGTAAAATGTAGATATTGTAACATTGATTTTGCGGGGATGACCAACCTTAGTCCGCTCCGTGACCATGAAGGCTACAGTCTTGAAAACGTTGGAAGAAAATTAAAATATAAAAACCGCGAAAAAATACGAAAAAAAAAGTTTAATTTTAATTAAAATTTATATCAACGGATATCCCATTTCAACACTTACACATATTACTTTAAAGCTTAGTCTCGGGTTTGGCTGCTTGTTTCCTAAACCCGTGCCTCCGCGGCCGGCCGGCCGGACACGCGCCGTACACGGTGTCCGTGTACCCGTCCGGCCGACCGTCGGGGTGTCTGTGCGGGTACAAGCCGTCGCCGTACGTAGGGCTTTGGATCTGCGAGGTGGCGGAACAGTTCGAGCGGCGGTCGCTGTCGTTGTCGTCACCACTGTCTACGTCGCCTGAAATTAAGAAATTAAGTAGGGACATTGCAGCTCGTGCTTTCGAGCTAATGTTTAAAATTTTGTTGTTCATTCTGAGAAATGTATTATAGTTCTTAATATTTTTTGAGATAAATACGCTGCAACTATGCTAAAGAGATAATTAAAATAATTCTATTATTGTGTATTTTCCAAGTGTCTGGAAGGTCAAATCAAAAATTAGAAAGAAAGAAAGACACTCAAAGATGTTTCGGAAGTGATGAGAAAAACCCGTGGAGTCAGTAATACAACAACAAAATAAAATTATAACAGACAATACAATTTTATCACAATCATTATCCATTTAAGGGCAAGTTACATGAATTAATTAATAATTATTCTCCTTTATTAAGGTATAATAGCCACCAAATAACTCGAGCACGCTACCGCGTCGCGAGGAATATTTTAGTACGTAAAGTATTGTGTACTTTTTTATTGCTTTGAATGACGAGACTAGCTTGCTGTTCGCCTGATGAAAAGCGACACGACCGCTCATAAACAGTAGAAACACCATCCAACACCATGAATTACAAAGAATTGTTTGGTATTCCACTTCGCTCGCCATCCTAAGACATGAGATGTTAAGTTTTATTATGTCCAGTATTTACACTGACCTGCCCTTAACCGGAACACAACAGTGACTACACCAGTGTGTATTGCTCCTTGGCGGTAGCAATAGACATTGCAGTGGTACCTACCCAGGCGGACTCACATATGACCTACCACCAGTAAGTGCCTAAACTAAAAAAGTTCTACGCCGTAAACTACATTAGGAGAGTGAAGTTGTTTGCGAGGTATTATGTGTAGAAGCGTACCGTCACTGCTGTTGTTGCTGGGCACATGCGCGTCGCGGAGCCGCGGCCGCCGGCGCCAGTAGCGGAACTCGCGCGGCAACGTGTACGAACGCGGCAGGGATATCTGCAAATATACCAACACCGATGTATTATTTATACGAGCAAATCAAAGTGACTTTACAACGCACCGGTGGCAAACGGTGAAATTTTCTGCAAGGGAATCCGACATAAAATGTAGGTACCTACTAATATAATAAGTTTATATGGAGAATGAGAAAAGTATGAATTACAGGTAAAGTCGAGAGCACATGTTCTCCATTCACCGTCTCCTTATTTAACAATAACATAGAGCAGGTCGTTATTGAGCGTACGGAATATTAGGAATGGAATTGGTGAATTCGTTCGAGTTTTAGAACCTCTAGGGGGGGGGGGGGCCCCAGCTGCCCCTCCCTGCCCCCCCCCTTGGCGACGCCGTTGTACATCATATTATACTGCTAGCGACACTATTAGATAGACAATTTAATAAGGAACATTTTAGTCGTTTACAATTTTGTATAAGACCTAAAATATAATATTATTTATTCATAAATGTTTACATATGTCCGTCTGTAATTATGTGCCGTAAATGTATGGAACGAATTCTCAAGGCTGTTCACTCAGGTGAGTATATCAAATCAAAACAAAGTCCCTAGTACCTAAAGTCGTTGTTAAATTATCGCGTTATGGCTTCAGCACAATCTAGATAACAGATCAGCTCCATCCTGGTGAACTTCAAGTGCTGCAACTTCCTACTGGGCCCCCTGAGTCACGGGCCGTGACGCCTCCTACCGAGGATATTTGAGCCTTAGACCACCACGCGAAACCTAATGCGGGTTGGCAGACTTCACATGCCTTCTAAACTAATTTAGAATTCTTAGGCACGTAAGGCTAACGGTGTTTTCTTTTTGGGTATCTGAATACTTATGTCTCTAAGTACTCACCTAACTAGAAAATTTTATGAAATTGTATTTTCGTTTTGTTTTTTATTATTTTTATTTTTTCACTCAAAAGAAGTTTAATTTATCGTAAATTATGTTTACCACCTGTGTGGCCAATAAATGTTTTTTTCTTTTTTTCTCGACTGCTGAAGCGAGCTCTAATTGACAAGCAATACACACGTAACTTCGAAAAGTCAGAGTGTTTTGAACTCTCGTTAGAGACTACTATATACCAGTGGCGATGGGTGAAAATTTTCTCTACAGTTAAGTAACATAATATAATACGCTGTTCACAATAAATTAAAATCAGTAAAATATAATACTTAATAATTTCCTTCTAACATAAAAATTATGTCTAGTCTCTGAATTTACAAAATAATCATATATTTTGAACATAGGTACCTAAAAGAGTCCAACAAGAATTAATAACGCACAAACACTAATTATACATTCTAAATTTTTTAAATTATTCGCGCCAATAGCTCAACATGAAGCCCAAATTCTCGGGTTACCCAGAAGTACACAGACACGCACGCATACATATATTTTTACGCCACTTTAAAAAAAATTGACAATGACACCGCACTGCGTGTGAAAAAGACAACAATATCGCGAGGGGGGAAGCTATGCGCGGCCGGGTTCACTTCGAATACTATAAGGCGCGAGCATTGCGCGCGAGTTACGATTTAACGAATTGACATAAACGACAGATATCATTGAAGTATTGATTTAATTTAATAATTATAAGATGACTTGTTTAATATACTAGTTTTATTCTAGTTATATTGTTACGTTTTTTTTATTATTTTTAATTAATTTACAAAAGGTAACCCGGTAGGAATCGGCTTGTATGGACGCTACGCCACTGCTATATACTTTGGTTTTGAACCTGCGCTCTGTTAGTTCCGTCAGTTAGAAACAAGTCGATGTTGAGTGACGCCTGACCTGACTATCGATGTCGCTGGGCGGTCGCGGCGTGTCCCGCGCGGGTCCCTCGGGACTGGAGTCCTCCCCACTGCTGCCGGCCGCGCCTTCCTCCTTCTTTCTATTCCTGATAATAAATAAATACAATAAATAATCAATTACTTCATTGTTCCAAAAATATTTGTGTTGTGAATATCGGGAATTGGCAATTTTTTTTTTTCCATAAATTTTATTTCGTTTAATAATTGTAATACAATACACATTTTAAAACTAACAACAATAATAATTAATATAGATATATTTGTTATAAATTAATTTTGTCATCATTAATTTGTACTCACGTATAAGGCGGTCCCCAATGA
>NW_023593535.1:0-22138 GCF_014839805.1 Manduca sexta
ATTTATAAATGTACTCAGTTTTATCATAGCAAATAACTTTCTAAATTTGTTCAAAGCTGTCCAAGGAATAGTTGCATACTGAAATTGCGTACCAATGTATTAAATCCAAGCATTATATAAATGACAACCATTCTATCAGGTACGGCGTTCAGTACGAGGGTGGCGCGGGCGGCGTGGCGGCGGGCGCGGGGGGGTGGCCGCAGCCCTATGACGTCACCGTCACGCGCAACGAAGGCGAGGGCTTCGGCTTCGTCGTCATCTCCTCCACCAACAAGGCGACTAGCACCATCGGTTAGTAGTCAATATCACACAAGATCTTACTAGGTTGATCTGAAGTTAGTTACCAGTTGACTAGCGGTCAGTAGTCAATATTATGCAAAATTTTACTTCATGGATCTGAAGTTAGTTACAAATTAAAGACTGGTCGAAATTGAAGTTGGTGTTATATAAGTAAGTTTGAAACTACGCGGAATCTGATGGTACTACAGTTTTCTGGAAATGTAAATTGTACGAGGCAATGACATAGTGTGTACCTCGACGGTCGCTAGTATTATGCCATTCCGTCTTACTGGATAGACGCCAACTGACCTCAAAATCCGTTTTACAAATACAAGCCACTATAGATTTTAACTATGTAGTGTAAGCTGTCCAGTAAATACAACATAAATTAGTTATCTTCTCACAGAAAAAACTAATTCCCATTGTGTATGTCCATAGGCCAGCTGATACCTCTGTCGCCAGCGGCGCGGTTGTGGAGCCCTGCGCGTGGGTGACACCATCGTTGCCATCAATGGACAGCCTGTGCGGAACCTGGCGCATCCCGAGGTGAGCCACAAATACATAATAATAATAATCACAGCCCTGTATTATATAGTGCCTCCTCTACTAATGAGAAAGTTTAGGTTTTAGTTTACCACGCTGACCTACGGGTTGCCAGACTTCACATAATATTACCTTAATAAAGATTTATTCAAAAAATTCAAAGGAATAATATAAATATTCGTATTATACCGTATAGATGCAAAATGTATTAGATAAGCATAAAATAAAAATACCCCTTAAACATCATCAGTGTTTTGACTATTAATTTGTCGAGATTATCTTGCTTATAAATGTCAATAATTCTATAATGAAATGGTTATAGTAATTACGCTATTAACAAATTATAAATTACCCATAAAACTCATATTAATAATCACAAACAAATCAACATTCATATATTTTAACCATCAGGTGGTCGCTCTAATCAAGCGTTCCGGCGCTAGCGTGACGCTCACGGTGCTGCCCGCCGACGCGCCACAGGACTGACGGCAGCTTTACCATCGCCCACCACCGGGGATGCAAGTGCCCTTCACTCCAGTGAGGTTGGTCACTCGCAGCACATCTCGATGGAGCCTCGCCTCCAACTCTTGCAATGATTTGTTTTAGATCAGTTTAGTCTGTACATCATTTGCAGCTGTTACCATCAAATATCCACAAAATAATATATTGGGTCCAAATGCGTTGTCTCCCATTCCTTACAGAATTATATAGAGGTTATATAATGTCCCCACAATCAACCACAAAAAATACATTAATTTTTCACCGTATGTATAGTAGCCACTATCTATTTGGGTGTAAAATGTGTATAGTGTACCTCTACCCGATTATCAGTACTTAATATTTACATTACTATAGCTATTGCCAATGGTTTTAACGCCTTGAAGTTACACGTAAGCTGAATAAAAGCAACCTACGACAAAAGGTGAAGAGATAAAAGCGGGTAAAGAAGCCAAACTTCCAGGGGCTTTTAGTACACCCAACACATATTTGACTTCGTTGTAAATGACGTGGATATTCCAAACTTCGCTCAGTAACCGTCCTCCATTGTGTAAAGCAAGAAGACATAGCTTTAATAATACAATCATATTGTAAGTAATTTTAATTAAGGTATATGTTAACCGCTTCTAAGCGGTGTAAGCCAGTACATTGTTACATAATGTCGGAAGAAAGTACGTTTTATACTGACTGAAGTAAGTTTCGATTCAAGTTGAAGTCAAGGAGTGTAAAATACAGTTAAGTTGTACTTAAAGTTGAAGTACTTATCAGTTAGGGTCACGTGTAAACTCGTTGAGGGCTGGATAGACTATTTTTGATGGTAAATATAATTACCGAAACGCTCTTACAATACAGGTCATGTCACAGCGTAGCATAAGTGCTCATACGCCTTCGAAATGTCACCATTCTAAAGTTGACGAAATCGATTATATTTGACTAAAATTTATCAGTTGTAAATTTTGAAAATTCTCGAATAAAGTAAATATTATTTAAAAAAAAACTACATTTGTCTTTGGAGTAAAGTAAGATAGGTGATATATTTTAGTTCGAACTTTATTTAGGGATCCTTGTGAAGGTAATTTTGCTCATTGTGTGGATTGTTGAAAATATTTAAGGCTGAATTATCGATATAATTATGACAGCTAAGTATTTTTATAAGCATTGTTGTTACTGTTAATCATAGGCGTAATAGGAATGTTTTGGTAATATTTACCACATTTTTTATTATTATACCCAAGTTAAATCACCCGTGGTGTAGAAGTGGTTAATTTTAGGAATGCCATAGACTCTTACATAAAAATACTTGGTGTTCTTGCACACCGCTTATAAACAACAAGATGTATCAACTTTAACGTGTGAATTGTATTTAAACTTGACAATGAAACGGAGTCGCAATTAAGAGTATAAATTCAAGAAAACAAATCGGTATAGGGTATATATGTAACAGCAATTAGAAAAATAGAAATCCCTCTGTGAAAGCAGCATTAAAATTTGATAAGAAATGAGGCAGTAATTCAAATTTCAAATATTGCAACGTGCAGGAGTGGGCGTGAAGTGGGGATATCGATCCATCTCTTTCTTTCACACGTATCGTAATGCCCACTGACGTCACATGCAAGTATTTCGTCCCTTTTCTTATTTTTGACACGTCTACTACCTAATTTAAATGGCTTATAACTTGCAGATTTTTCACGAGATTTCAATGATTTATCTGTTTTACAATTTATACCACATGCATATTTTGTAAAAATTATAAATAAATAAGTCAAATACCCAATCCATATTTTATGACTCATAATATATAAGCTCAAGTGTGCTAATACTTCCAGAAACAGTAAAACGTCCCGTCCTGTAAAACCAAATTCGGTAGCTATTTTAAACCTTGATAACAATTGATTTTAGTAGTAAAAATATTAGATAACAATTAGGTTTATGGAAATATTCTTCCTTCGTATTTGTAAATAGTATCTTCCAAGTAAGTTAATAGGTAAGAATGTAATTGATGCTACTTAATACTGTTATCAAATAATCGTGTACATAATATTTTTATGTCATTCCAAAATTGAAGATATAGTCGTCAATTTCTGATAGTAACATTACTATAAAGAATTTTATTGATTTATGTTTGATAAAGTCAAGGAATGAAAGGCCATAAATGATGAATTATACAGCAATTTGATGTATAAATGTGGTTGATGGATTTACTTGTTGTGAAGTTAATCCAATGATTAAAGAAGATTGATATTTTTAATATCGATTATACTAATCGATTTTTGATGCAAGTAAAATAAATGCTATAAAACACTTTATATCAAGTTATCGCTTTCATGTCTCGAATATCACAAAATAATCGATTCAAAGCTCGATTAATCATGATCGATTATTCTTTTTATAAATTGTGTCACATAAAATGTAGGTGATATTGACTGAAAAGGAATCTTATTTATTTATAGTTGAATGTTTTAAGCTTTTCTAGTTGGGACCACCGAGATTATACGATCACTAGTTTTACACATTTGACGTTAAAAAATTTAATCTATTATTAAGATAGTGTTTTTTCTGCGGCGTCACTTGCCAAGACTTGATAATGTATTCTAATAATGGTATGTAATTTTAAGTAGATCCAGTTGTTAAAATAATATAATAATTATAAAGAAATTGATAATATTCCTTGTATAACAAAGAACTTCCATGTCTATATTTTAGCCCAAACTCGTCCAATTATAAAATATATTTACTCCAATCATTGTTATTGTGTATAGATGTAGTAATAATTTGAAATTGTATTAATTAGTCATAATAGCCTTATTCGTAAATTTTATTAGCAAAGTTAATCGTTTATCTCATTCGAATGACTTCCCAAGAATCCTATTCGAATTGTAATATTATCGATACTTTGAAACAAGCATTACGGAAAAAGACTCATTAACTTCCTCATCAAGATCAGCAGCATATAAACAAACTATTTTATCTCTCTTACTCTTAGCTGAACTAGAAAGAGACAAAACATTTGCTAATAAATATTTATGAATAAGCGAAGAAAATTGCAATGTATAAGTGCCTTTTGTGAACAGTCGTGCCGCACCTTATATTTATGTACTCGATCACCCAAAGATGTTATATCGACCGGATTTTAATATAGACTTTAGCGCCTTAGTTTAAGACCTAGGTTTTAGACAGTTTTAGTTAGCTGTGAGTACCTTTTGAGCATATATATATATTAATTGTAATTATATTTCCAATTTAGTTTTTCACTAAGGAACCTGATAAACGTTCTAAGCCTGTTTATGAATTTGTGAATCTCACGTTTATAGTAATAACCCATTGCCATTATTCGTCCAATGGAATGATCCGAAAGATGACAAATAAGGAAATTAAATATATCAATAATCAGTGTAAATCGGGTTAAAAGCAAGCATAATTGTGTGGACTGGCGAGGGACAATCATCTCTCATTAATCTACGCTAGCTGGACTCCGTTCCATTTACTATCAGGTGAAAGGTCACTGACGTGTGAGTATAAGAAAGTAATGAGTTTTAAATTGTTAATGTTTCATTCTAAATTGTGAGCCTCAAATATTCTGGTTACCTGGTGTTTGATTCTTTTCAGCAATCGTTTTTAGCTGTAATATAAAGTTTTATGTCCAGTTAATAGATCATGCAATTTGCGACCAGGAAATTGAGGCCATCTTTCCGGAAACTGGAAATATACGAAGAGGTATTTATTGCCTGTATGTGATGACATACTTCCGATCGTGGCGTCAAGAGATCGATTTTCGTCAATGATGCCATCATAACAGTTTAACGTGAAAATTGCAGTTGATACTTATTGTAGCCTTTCCTAGCCTGTTTTAGTTTTACACTGCATTATACTAATGCAGGAGACTTCACTAACGTTACCATATTGACACACGTACTTGCAGTTAACGCCAGGATCGGAAGTATATCTCAATATGTTGAAATTGAAGTGTTTTTTTAATGTAACATGTTTTTAAAACATTGTCGTTTTGGGACCACCCTGTATGTTCTCTCAGTCTTAGATCAATAGGTCATACGTGCTCACAACTGTATACATCAAAAGGTAATTAATAATTATACAGATAATAGAAAATAATTTTATTTAATTAAGATTTTTTCCTTATAAATAAATCGAGAATCTATTTTTAATGCTTTTATCAATCCTGCTCCATTCATAGCTTATAATCGTTTGATGCATTTTAAGTGACCCCAATATTTCAAACCATGACAGGATGGCAAAATAACTAATTCTTAAATCTTTCTCATGTTTCTATAAGAGCAATAACAAAATGTGAGCTCTAAATGTATCATACTAAAACTTAATTCTACTTTGCCACCCTATTAGGGCCTACAGCTTATTGAATTAATTAAGGTTGGCCCTCATGGCATTGGGGTAGGGGACCTAATATCGCTCCTAGGGGCGACGGCGACCGACAATATCCAGTTAGTGTAAGTGTCGATCCTGCTGAAGAGGTCGGGGTAGTCCTGGGTGTCGCAGGACTCGTAGTAGGAGGCGGTACCGACTACCACGCGGCCGATGACCATGGGAGCACCGGCGTCACCGAAACAGATACCACGGCCTGGGGCTTTCGCGCAGATTACACCTGCGGGGAATACGGAGTTGGCAATATATTCTATCGGTTTGTAATCTTCTTTTTATATTATAGGTTCTGCGGTTTTTGAGTAATTTCGCCAATTTCCACTAGTAATAGCAAATATTATAAACGACTTTTATAAATCTATAGGCAGCGACAAAACTAAGACAAAAATAGGAAGCCCAATGCACGTACTAGTTATTGAACGAACTAGTATTTATATGTGGCATGGGCGGGGAAGGAAGATGGGCGGTGCCCAACTTAGAAACCTACTTAGTCTAATCACCCCTACAAAAAGCCTTCTGCTTAAAAGCGAATCTCGTAATACAAGGCTTTCGTTGAATTCGGTGAACTTTTTTCTCCCGGCAAATGACAGGTCCCATTTCAAATCACCAATTACACCAATCACAATTTCTCGTATGTCTTCCAATTGAGACTTTTCCACCCTCACACCCACTACAACTGTAAGCCAAGATCGGCAGTGTCACGCATTTTATGACAACGAGCGGTGAAGACCGGCGCGGCTCAGTGAAAATAGGCAGAAGTTGGAAATGTTGTGTATATGTCTGCCTATTATACTTCCGTCACTGTATCCATGATTCTGGTTTGTAGGCGGTGGAGATCTCAATTAACATCTGATATCCCTTCATTTCATATATCGGCTATGAAAACAATTATACTTACGGTCAGAGATGGCGACCGCTTCAGAGCCTTCGTACGCAGCCTTGCACTCGTCAACATTTACTTTGTACAGGTTGATGGTCTTCAGGGTTTGCAGTTGAGGTCCGCCTTCCTGCGAATCAAATATAATATGTTAGATATCTCGGAGTTATGAAGTGTTATCTGATGTTATACTGGTTGTAAGTCTCTCATATGTTAAGAGTCCGCCTGGGTAGGGACCGCCGCAATGTTTATTTCTCCCGACAAACAGCAGTGTGTAATCACTGCTGTAGCCAACTTAACTACCTGGACATAATAAGACATAACATGAAACATCTCACGTCCCAGAATGGCGAGCACAGTCGATTACCAAACAATACTTTGTAATTCAATGTGTTGGTGTTTCTACTGTTTATGGGGGGTCGTATTGCTTACCATCAGGGGAACGGCGAGCTCGTCTCGTCATTCAAAGCAATAAAAAAAATTATGGCTTCAGGAATTTTGATGTATTTTAAAACCATCGCCTCCTAGGTACAGTAGACAGCTATCGAAACTAAATAATGGCTCGTTCCATATTGGGAAAGAAAATATGACTTATGTACCACAATTTGCTCTTCAGAATAAAAACTTAAGTCACAAGACAATATCTCGACCATAAAACACGTTCGGAATACTTGCAGCCGTTTATAAAGTGTTTAACGACCGATTAATGTTTCTACAGCTAATTTTAACTGTGTTGCAAATAAATGACCCTGAACAGTGATGAACAGCTCCAAGAAATAAAATTTAAACGCATTGCTATGCGATAACCGTTGTTAGGAATGCGCTGTTTTTATCCTGACATGAAAAATATACAGGAACATTTTTGACTTTATCAGTCTTACTTATAAACTTGTTTTAGCGTTAAGAGGTGGTAAAGAATTGCTTAAATAACGGTTAAAAACATCACCGGTTTCCTAGTTTAAACCTTATTAAGGGGCAAGATGGCGGGTTTTGACTTACAGTTGACGAATAAATTTGTGTTTTAAGTAAGCATAGTTTTGCGAAAATTTAAAAGACTATATTACTAAATGTTGTAAATAACACTTTACCATTAGATACCCGTACCGCAGATGTGAAAAGTGCAAGTTTCCAACAAAAAAATATCAATAAAATTTAATTTTATTATTGCACACCCTAGTTTCACTACTCAGTTATACACTATTCAGTTATACACTTACGCCACGCCATATTAACACAAAACTACAAAATGATCATGAAAGAATAAAAGTGAAAAGTAGTTTTTTGGTGAAAATATTCATTATTCATGAATGATTTATATCCCAATATTAGTATAGGTAAAAGCGAATATGTGGTTTCATTAATTTAATACAATGTCAAAATACGTTTCATATAACGATATTTCCGGAGACTCAAACCATTTGGAACTACCGTGGTGGGTATTTCTAATTTCACCCTCCATAGTGGTTAGTGTCGCCGAAAACAAGAGTTTGATCCAACAATTCAAAACAAATTAAAAACAAAAAGACCTCGCTCAATACCCAAAATACCAATATAGCATTATGTTGCAGCGATCTTTTATTCAAATAAACTCTATGATGGAATATTCATTTATATAATACCATCAACCCTTGCTGTATAAAGGAGACCCGTGCCCAGCATACGGGTCTTCTTTAATTAATCACGCTGACTACAGGAGATAGACTACATATACCTACCTTCGAAGGTCTTATGTAGAATTCTTGACTAGGTAGGTACATAGTATAATCAATAGTTTTTAATCACCAAAACAAAAATAGCGCTAATGAACACATTTGACAAAAAAGAAACCAAACAACGATGTAATATTATACCGGAAAAAATGTAATCTTGGTTAAGATTCATTGTAAATATTTGTTACCTACTTATACGTGTTGTATCCAACTTTATGCAAGATTTGTGAAAATATTAACTCTTTATAGCTTTATCATATATGTATAAAAAATAATTTGACTGCACCCTTCCTCTACTAAAAACCACATTACTTTTTTTGGTAGTCAAAAGCTGGTGTATAACTTCTCGGGATTTTATTCTAGATGCTAATCAAGCGTCTGACAAACAATATCCACTTACATATTCGAAACCCCAGCTGACGACTTTCACAGAGCTGCCATCAGCTATACTAGTGCCCTGAGGAGGCAGGTACAGAACGTCGATAGTGCTGCTGATGCCAAGGGGAGTCTTCAACCGAACCACGGCGACATCGCCTTCTCTAGGCTTCTCCACGTAGTTGGGATACTTGATGAGCTCGTCGAACAGCACGACAACACCACCGGAGAGACTGTTGGTCGAACCAGCGCGGACCTCGAATTGGTTCAAGATGCCACCGCTATGGGAAGAATTAAAGTATATTAAAAAACTTGTTGTATGCGCAAACGGATACGGTAGATTGCGGTTTCTCTAGTTTTCCAAAGTATTTTTTTATTGTAACTCAAAAGTGTTTTAAATAGGTAATAAAATCCACAATATATAACATTTTGTCGGTATAAATGAGTCAGCGGTAACCGGTTCATCCTAATATGGCTTACATCGGTCATCAATATATCCATTCCATGCTTCCCTATTCCTGTTTCCTTCAAAGCGGTCGCTTTGCAACGATTACTGAAATTAAGCCAAAATAAAATGAACCCGCAAGGAATATTTCCCTTGACTTCCTTCACAATCAGCTCGATAATATCAAATAATTGCGTCTTCACATTCTACTTATAGGACCAATTTCATTAGAAGGAACACACAAGAATATGAATTTTAAGTATTTTATAATCCAAAAAGTCCGCTCTGCTCTCGACAGCAAGATGTACGAAGCTATGTAGGGGTCAGAACCCTCAGCATTGAGGACATTGACGCAAGGAGGATAATCCAAAAAACTTACGTAAAACAGTAGGACGTGGTGAGTACGTGCCACGACGAGAGCAGGGAGCCAACGCAGCGCTGTATGAGGATACCAGGGCCAGGGTAGAAGTAGGTCAGGGCGACGATGTATGGGAACTGCTCGATGGTGGTATGCTCCCCACCCACAATGCGGCTCTCGGGGGCCGCTGACACTACAGCAAAAAGCATGTGGATGTTAAAGAAGAGTGTTAGTAGTAGTAGTAAGAACATTGTGATTTCGATAAAAAAAAAAGTCAAAATAATTTTCTATTTACGCAGAATACACATCTACCTACATAATAGTTATCTATGTTTGTTTTTTTTATATGCTAGCTGTCGATAACAATTGCAGGGCTTTTTTATGGATACAATAAATTCTAGATTACCTACTTCGAATTTTTTAAATACGTGAAATTAACCTGGTAGGTTTGGATCTAGGAAATATATCTATTTTAAAGTTACACATTTGTTAATTTGGTTAACTTCAAATTATTTTGTTTATAATAGGTGTAATGAAACAAAATTACCGCCTTACTATTAAGAAGTCGTTTACAAAAAATCGCTATTATAAACGAAATTTTAACTTTTAAAAATTTGGTCTATCCTTGCCCTAAAACAATTTTATGTAGAACTAGCGACCCGCTCTGGCTTCGCACGGGTATAACATAACAAAATAACAGTATTTCTCAACTATTTAATGGATGTTATTATACATGTAAACCTTCCTCTTGAATCACTCTATCTATTAAAAACCGCATCAAAATCCATTGCGTAGTTTTAAAGATTTAAGCATACAAAGGGACAGAGAAAGCGACTTTGTTTTATACTATGTAGTGATGTCGACTGTCGAGAGATGATTATCCCCGGCAATCGACACAATTATGGCGATAATTATGGCGGATTTTAACACTTTGGATACGGTGTTCGCTATCCGGGCGGGTTTAAATTTATCCTAGCACCATCAAATCTATATATCGGGACTGTCCAACATTTCTCGTGAACTTTATATTCCTATGTACTTACCGGCAGCGAGCAACGCAAGCGCAACGATCAGCCCTGAGGATGCCATCGCCGTAATCTTTAATCAGGCAAATATTTTGTTCTACTTATTTATTACTCAATATATATTATATTTGTCAGTAATTTATCATATTAGTCTAATTTGTTTTATACGGGCTGTTCATTTTTGTTTTGTTTTTATATTGCTAGTGAACTATAAAAGTATTTTTTGGGTCAATATTAGCGGGGTGAGTGGGAGTACCTCATTTCGTTCATCACCTGAGAGGGCCATTCTAAAGTTGTTGAGAATATAAGGTAGCAATTGGCTTGCTTTATTCTGCGAGAACTATAGAGCGTCCCAATTAGTTGGTCGACAAGGTCAGCGCCAAGAGCGTCGCCAGCCGATGGCCTAGGGGGCAAGTTGATATGGAGAATGAGAAAAGTATAAATTGTAAGTAAAGTCGAGAGCACGTGTTCCTCTCCCACTCCCCCGTTCCACTTTTACAATAACATAGAGCAGAACGTAATTGATCATACGGAATATTAAGAATCGAATTGGTGAATTCATACGAGTTTCGACGTTTGGGAAGCAAGTCAAGTCAAATACTTAGGACTTCGGTTGCTTAGTGCAATACCTTTGTTTTATTATATTTATAAGAATTTTGTTTTAGATATATCTCTATCCCGCATCGAACCTCTGGCCCTCCCCCATTTTTTTTTTCTCGGAGAATGTCCCCTATTTCTACCGCCCAGTCTTCGCGGGGGGCGACTGAGCAGTTATGTTGGGGTAACCGTTGCCTTACGACCCGACAATTGAAGCGGCCCGGGACCCTCGGGCGGCGGTCGGGCCGAGTCCCTAACCAATGAACCTAACCTAAGTCCCTACGCAACGGCCTACCAACTAAAACTCTGCGTTGACCCTCTTCGGCGCATAAGAGACGGCTGCGGGCTTCCCCGAGACGGCAGGTCCGAGTCTTCGTCCGCAGCCGCCCTGCGCGGTGCCGCCTTGCGGCCCGTCTCATAAATGGGGAGGCTCTAAAGCCCTCGCACCGAAAGACGCTCTCAGCGTCCTTCGGTGCGAGGGGGCTTAGGAGTGACCCCCGGGTGATCCCATCCCGGGGGTCAACCGAAAAATGTGCAAGAAATGCACAAAATGCACTAAAGCGGACAGCCCCCTGCTGCCCGCCGACGACCCCCTTCGTGGCCCCTATTAGTCGCCTCTTACGACAGGCAGGGGTTTACCGTGGTGGTATTCTCCAAACGCCCCCATTCCACAGGGCGGTACAACCTCTGGCCCTCCTAGGTTATTCTGATCATCCGTGAGCATTTCTTAGTTTCATCAAATGAAATTTAAATATTATCCCTTTGTATTTTAAAGCACCATGTACTATGGGCCTCGATCAGCTCATCGGAAAGGAAGCTTAGATAATGTGCAACCGCAATCTCGCACGTACGCTTTATCTAAAAATACAATTTATAATCGTAATTAATAGCATCCACCTAATCCACTTAATACTTTAATTTTATACTTTACATTCGAACTATAAATTGCCTAAAACAGTTGTTGGCATGCTACGTAGGTGAAATAATAGCAGAAGATTAGTAGCTTGCACTTGTAGACGGACCCAGTATTTTTTTCCGGGGCGCATTCAGCGGTGCAGCATCTTTACAAGCCGTTTCTCCGGTAGTCTTATCTTACATACATCATAGGCCACGTATCGTTGATATAGTTGATGCGTCGTTAACTACACCCCTGATGAATAAAGACTATCCAGTTGCCCATAAATATTAAAAAAAACTCACACAAGAAATTTTGCTGAACCTAGGACTTGAACACACGATATCATAGTCCACCGATCGCATTTACTGCCACTAGACCAAGGAGGCAATGAAACATTTTTTTATTCCTCAAATAATTATGCTCTTACCTGGTAACATTTCAAAATGTCAAATATTTACCAGACTCCAGAGATTTATAGGTAGGTATATATCGATTATTGGTCGGCATTTCTTTCAAAGTAGTATTTAGCAATGAATGGTAAGCAATACGCTGGATTAGAAAATATCAAGAATGATACATCTCGTTTTCGTTGTACGAAACAGAAAACCAAAATTTAAGTAATGCAAGGTGTATTAGGCTACGGAATAAAACCTGCAATTATTTTAGAGTATTTTTATGATTTAAAAAATATAAGTAATTCTGTCACATAATTCTCTTGTCTGTCACTTTAATTTCCGAATGAATAACAGCTAAATTCTCCGTATGTTTTAAATTTTAGTTAAACACAATATAATAAATTGAACATGGGAAATCAACATTTAAACTGTAAACCAATTTATTTTGATGACAAGAATATGAGTGCTGGTGATGCTGGATTTGATTGCATTCCACTAACCTGTGAAATGAACATGAAAAATAAAAGTTCAGGAAAAAATAGAAACATGCGTAAGATGAAACAGCAAGCATACTTCAAGACAGCAGGAATATCGCGTTCTGATATAAGAAGAATACGTAATTTGTTTACTGATAACAAACCAATATTACTGGCATTGTTAGCTTGTAGCTCTAATCATCGTGTAAACTATAGACCTAGCGTTAAAAACTGCAATTCAGAGCAGATTCATTCGAAACCTTGCAAGAAGTCATCCCGAAAGGTTATATCAAAGACTTATTCCAATTACTGTCCTGAATGTAGTAAAACGACTATAACCACAAAACGATCAAATTTTTGATTCCGCAATTGTACATTTCCCAATAGTTGTACTACTTCCTGAAACCGTGACATTTAATTCTGGGTAAACCCAATAGTTGAGTGGCAACACAGCGCAGTGGCGCGCCTTCGTGTTGCGGAGTGATCAGTTTTCTCGTGTGTCACTGGAAATCAAAGTTTTTATGTTTCTTCTGGAATTATCGCTTTAAATCGGTAGTTAATCATAAAGTGACATTTTTGTGATTATGTGTTGTTATCTCTTGTGTAGCAGAGGCGTATGATAAGGGTAAGATAATACATGACATGTTGCTTGTACGAGGTCCGAAAAATAAATTTCTTTCAGTGTTCTTTAATTTTATTATAAGTAAAGTTTTTTTGAACTTTTACAGCGTATTTGGGATTTGATTTTGCCCTAAAAATGCTAACAATTTGCTTCAAAACAAGGTATTAGATGTGTAACATGTGTATTATTATTTTGTATATGTTTAACAAATCGTTGACAAAACTCATGTTTTAGTTATGTGCCGCGGCTATGTACGCTCTGTACGGTTCCATTATTGCGTATTCCTGAGATAATCGTATAAGAATCCTATTAGAATCAAAACTATCCCTATACGTGGCTTATTTTGAGTCTACCCACAAGTTTTTCAAAATACTTTTCGATTTGTGAAAAGTTGCAAATTACAAACAAAAATTATGATATTTCTTTTTGTTTTACATTACATTGAAGATACGTATGTTTATAACGTTGTAAATGTTACAAAAACATAAATTATAATGTGCAATGCATCAGAAGTTAAAAATATATTAATCATACTAGCCTTCAAATTTTGTTATCAGTGCTAAATTCCGTTTATACAGTTGTGAGGGTTCTCATGTGCCAACCTCATTATTTGCAACTTCAACAGTAACTTTACACCATACTTAATCATTATTAGCAAACTCATAAGTATAAAACTTCTATAATAAGCAAAAAAGACCAATTAAAAGTTTCAAGAAAAGATTCTGGGAATGTATTTCTATACTTAGACCTTGGTTCAATAATCCATTTTTTTTTACTAAACAAGGGTAGTTTGAAAACAATTTACTAAAACTTGATAATTCCTTCTTCATGTATTACTAATAAATAAAACTTTATTGGTATCATATTTGAGCTCAAGTTATTGTGTAGTGTAGAAAATGAAATTGTCATTTGCATTGGCAGAGGCCTGCATAAAGCCTAGTTTAGAGTGAAAACTCACAAATAGTCTTAGTTTTTTTTTTTAGTATTATACTTATATCTACCAAAATATATGTTTTTTCCAAAAAAGTTCTCATGCAAATATTCATTATTACAATCTGCATATGTAACTCTACAATAAATTAAATATAAACCATGTTTATCAATAAAAGGATGCTATGCTGAGTTATTTATTATACATTACTTTGTAATTTTCATATACATTTCCCACTTGGCAAACCCTAAGATATATTTAATATCCATTTATAGATATTTTTGGTCAGCGATGATCTCTTATGATCAGTTGACACTCTCAACCATTTGCCCTTTATAGAAAACTATCTGATCAATTAGAATTGTGAATAACATTAACACCAACAGATTACGATGCACTGAATCCATGCATCAGGTGACATCACTCACCACAATATTAAGGGTAAAAATTTCTCATGCTAACCACAATGTAGGTATAATTTTATTAAAATGCACAATTTCTTTGCAATAATGATTAATTAAGCACAGTATGTATTCATTATTTTAGTAAATTTAAATTCTGACATGATTTTGGCAAGTTAATTAAGTTTAACCTTTGCAAAGAAATACTTCCTATTTTAATTAGTGTAATATGTAATTAATAGCATTTTGGCGGTCATGATACATTGTGAGGCCTAAATCTGAAGCTGTATTGTATGCAGAAAATGGTAAAACATAAAGTTAAGTATGCTATAAATGTAATTTCAAAAGCACTCATTGTAAAACATCGACAAATAATAATAACAAAAAATATACAACAAAAACATTGACATGTCAGAGCACATACAATTTTGTTGTTTCGAGCATTATATTTAGACTTCATGGTACATACCTCAGTAACCATCTCTTCTTAATTGTTCCCCCATTACTGAGGATAGTGACTCGTTCTGCGTTAGGAAATCTGTTTCTAGTTGATACAATCCGTAACCATAACACCACATTACTCCACAAGTCTCAACAACAAAACAGTAACAAATAGTGTTGCATACCAAAGCTAACACTATCACAGTTGAATCCCGCTCATTCTAATTGGTACAAATTGACTCCACAATCTGTTCCACACTATTGTGATGATGTCAAATTGTAGGTGATGCTTACTGCTGCTTTAACACTGTACCTGATTTAATAGTGGATAAAATGTGGATTGTATACCCTACAGGTTAGTTATTTTAATCAATAAAAAAATATTAATTGCGTTTAAAGATAAAATTTGTGTTCATCGTATTGTGTTAAGTATTTTGTTTGTGATTTGTAATGGGTAAGTTCTTGTTTTGATTTAATGTCGACAATTTTACTCTGTAGGCAAGTTGAGGATATCTAAATGAAAGGTCAGTGTTTATCGTAAATATGTTTGTTTGTGATTCAATTAAATGTAAATTATAATGCGCTCCGCTCTTGTTACAAATAATAAAATTAAAAGCGGTCATATTAATAAAGAATAATTTATTTTAAAAAAATTATGTGATTAAAATTTAAAGGAAAGTATCCATTAATATTCCATAGTCCATCTTATGTTCCCTAAATAATAATCTTGGTATATTTTTCTAAAAGATATTATAAGTCACAAATTAATCACAATGTCTGTAATTCTTGATTTTTGTTATTGATTTTTTACAACCAAATATTGCTGACTTCAATCATAATAGTAATGAGTATTTCTCATAGTAAATGTAACGAAATAGTTTTTACGAAATATTATTAAGACTTTCGTCTCATTTTTTTTTGTTACTTTTATCTTAGCACAAGAAAGAATAAACGTATGTGATGCATGAATGTAATGACAAACAAAAACAAATTATAATATTTGAGACAGTAAAGTTCGTAAAAACTATTTCGTAACGTAGATTTATATTAAGAAATATACAAATAAACGCTACCATCATATTGATGGCGCCAAAACAATTATCCGTAATACGTACTGTGTAGTGATTGTAAAATCGAAGATAGCGGTTAGAAACTATGTTTCCAAACAAAAAAGTTTGTTACTCGTTTCATTTTACCTAACTAATTACTATTCCCACCATTTAGCCAAGGGTATCAAATTAAATCCACTTGTTAAAGATCAATTTCGCCCCAATCAGATATGAAACAGCAGTTCCACGGCCGACGGGCTCAAACGACCGCCAAACTTGACTTGAAGCTAATTAATACCGCGCGTTGTAGAAGTTTTGAGAACAAGTTGGTGGCTTGCGGCGCGAGTCCGCCGGGAGCCTAGTGAATGCGTAACTTTATAACGAGTGTGTGGATGCGTCTTTATAATCGTGTTAAGGTTATAGCTTAAGGTCCATTTTTCATACATTTTGTTTCACCTTTAATCTGGGTAACTAAACAAGTATTGACAAGTAAAGAATTTAAATTCACGTCTAGTTAGTGATTAGTTCTCGCAGTTGAAAGAAAAACAAATTTAATACGACGAAATTTTAAAGGCCGAAATATCCATGCATATTAATTATTTTACGTTTTTCTTTCAACTGCGAGAACTAATCACTAACTAGACGTGAATTTAAATTCTTTACTTGTCAATACTTGTTTAGTTACCCAGATTAAAGGTGAAACAAAATGTATGAAAAATGGACCTTAAGCTATAACCTTAAAACGAAATGTATAGGTATTATATTATTTTATAATTTGCCAAACGAGTAAATTTTCCACCTCAATTATATTTCTTTATATTTCTTCGATGTACAAAAACTTGTGCATCATTCATTAGTTAGTAAGAATAATGCGTGGTGTGCCTAAGCCGCTAATGAATTTATTAAAATAAATTGTAAGTTGGCTATAGTAAAGCCGTAATTTTTCGCGATTCGATTACTTCCACTTACAAGTAAAATTTATAAAAAATGCTTTTGCCAGCGGTTCCACCAGCGTGAATTAAAATTCCGGGATAAAAGTTTATATTACTCGGGAATAATGTAGCTTCCTATTAGTGAAGGGAATTTCTAAAAATCGCTTCAGCAGTTACGGAGATTAGCCTTGTGAACATACAAACAAACTTTCCTCTCAATCACATTCGTATAGCTTATTTCCATTTCAGTTTACACGCTTGTATCATTGTCAAGAGCAGAGATCGTATCCGATATTTCCCGACGTATCGAGTTTCGAACACAAATCGAATACCGGGAATGGCTTTTCTAACATAGTTTCCTGGCTGCAGCCGGCAACCGGAAACGTAAGCTCAACGCTCCACAGCATGGAGTGCTGGTGCAAACATAAATTGTTGTGTAGTGACACTGAGATTTTATTCTCGTGTGCGGATATTCAGGATCCTGGGATTTTAATAAGGCGCGATTTTTACAATAAAATTATATAGACGTACGATATATTACCTTTGTGCAGAATTATTTATAAGGTAAATATTATATAGTAAGTTTTTTTTTTTTATATGGGGACGACAGTGACCCCCACTGCACTTGATGGTAGGTGGTCCGAAAAGTGTCGACTGACGAGAGATGCTTGTTCTTCGCCATCGGCAAATTTATCCAACGCTCTATCTTCATTTACTATTTAGCTTCCCATTATTTTAATTTAATTACAGGCGTCTGTTCTATTCCAGCATAAGGCATGTTAGAAATATTTAATTTTAAATTGATGTACCCAATTAACCATAATAATTTACTAGTTAAAGATTGTTCGACGGTTAATTATAGTCTAAAATAGCACATGTAACTCCAAAACGGTTCCAAATTCTATTTTCTTCGGAACATTATTTCAAATAATAACCATTGTAAGCTGCCTTTGGTTGTCCCTACTAATTATTACCAAGATACTATGTTCGTCGATTGTAACCACATATATGTCCCACATTTTTCTTGCTGTCGATAGCAATGCAGTTACATGCCGGTTAGTGATTCATGATCCTGAAGCTACTTTTAGAATTAGACGAGCTTACTCGTCGTTCAGCATAAAAATGTCTAGTACAACAAGTACATTTTTCATCAGACGAGTTACCTGCCTCGTCGCAAAATAAAACTACTTCCAGCTAACACTCGCTCAATGAACAAGTGTGCAAACTTTAGCGATAATGTCGCTTTGGCATCGGCGAACGTCGCAACAAGTGTGCTGATGCATCTTTATTGTTTAATGGAGGCCGTCCGCGGCTTCATTGGCGAGATGCGATCTGTTACTGTAAATATGATTGGTTAGTTTAGAAGTTTCTAGAATATTATGAATGTTTATCATTGTGTCGCAGGATGTCTATTGCTGAAAATAGTTCTAAATTGTATGTAAATCGGTGTGAGTTTGAGGACAAGTTTGTCAAAGTGAGTAAGAAACCTCTGGATTGTTGGAGCTATGCTGTAGACGGTTTTCTTTGCACTACAAATTGGCTGGTTTAACTAGCATGCTATTAATGTCACGATAAAATTACCGTAAATGGCAGACCGTTTTTGCCTTCTGTATATTAACACGTCAGTACAATTTCCGAAGGCTCAATAAATCCTTCTCAATTCCAATATCCAAGATAACAACTAGACATTCATCCAAAGCGACTTAAAAATGTTGCCAGGCACAAAAAATAAAATGCTTATTTAAAATTCAGCGAAATCTAGTTAAATTTCACTCATAAAACAATTCACGCCACCGCACCTATCTTAACAAATCATAATGTTAATTAGTCCGCTTTAGTTTCGCACGTCGAACATAACTAACAAATTGCGTGTAGTAGGCACTTGTTAATTGATAGCTGCGCTGTAACAAGACGTAATAGAGCGTGTATTCATGCTTGTATGGTTTAGATGTTTAAATGTTACTGTAGTATTGAGTGTTGCGGAGGAGACTCCGTTTTATTCTGGAGAAGTATTGTTTTCATATTTAACGAGTAGGTTGGTGGCATGGATGAGTAGTTTATCAACACTTTGTCGGGTTTGGGTTAGCACTATAATATTATTTAAGTGTTATACTATACATTCTGAGAATAGCACCATAATGCATTATTTTATAATCTCTTTTAATCCCAGTTAGGGCACTCGTGGCGCTAAGAGGGAAGCGACTTGATGTCTTGATGACTTGATGTTGTTAAATTATAATTAGCCACTAAACAAATATGAAATATGCAATGATTACTAAATCTATTTTTATCACAATTGAAATTTCTGCAAATATCTAAACCCAGAATAGAATTCAGAAGCCCACATTAGAACAATTTATTTAAATAAGTAGTGGGCTTCGGTCGCAGCGGACGTACTCGAGTTACCGTCCACGCACCGGAAGGCGGGTCGGCCCCCGCCTGGTGCTCAGGTGGCTGCCGAAGGTCGCTGGGAATGCACCAGACCGCGGATTACATGCGTTTGTATTGTCTAGGTTATATAAATTGTCACAGTTCTGTAGGCCGTGGGTAGAATTGATATATTTGCCAACAGTTCTGCAGTATTTTCGTCCTATATGACAGGGATTGAAACTTAATTATTTTGAAAAATTAAAATTTCAGATTCAACAATTTACCCCCTTTCCGTCTTGTCTGTTAAATGATATTCGTGTTGATACTTTGAATCCCTTATTTCTATACCATTTGTACCAACTTTTAGCTCAGTCCAAAATTCCTATTGTGCCTTTTTTCTCCAAAAAAATGTATACTAAACTTTATCCAAAACAATCAGTTTTTTGTACGTTTATCGCTAACATGTTAAATAATAAAGACCAAATACTTTCACATTATAACAGTAGTGAACAATGATGTAGCGTGTTTATCTAAGCACTAGCGCACATGTATCTTGTACAATAATAGACGTCCTTGAAGCGAGTCTGCGTATCGCCTAACAGGTACCTTTGCACAGGACTTGACTAGTTTGTGTGACCTGAGTGGGGAACAATAGTAATAAAATGTTTTAGAGCGATGAATTTAACTGAAAATATAATAATAAATACTTCCATTACATACTATATAGATATTAAACCGAAGTATTTTTATACGTTTTGTAATAATAGTATTTATTTTTCATTGTTATTTTTCACAGTATAATGAACATTCTAGTATCTTTGAATAGTCATTAATCAGTGTGCAAATCTAAAATGATTGTCTAACACGACCCGCCCGAGATTAAACCTCAAAGAGCGTTGATGTGAGGCAGGCGGCTGTACGTAGAAACGAAGTTAATTCCCTCCTGCAAATGAATTATATTGCGCCGACCCCATATTACAGGCGGCTGTAGGTAAAAACAAAGTTCATTCTTTCTACAAATGAAACATTTTGCTCCGATCCAGCGTTAGAATGGGATGGCAGAGGTTGCCAAACTTATTTTTCTCATAGACCACTTTTAAAAAAAAATCTGCTGCCGGTGGACACGCTGCAAAGAAATATTCCCCAGAATATGCAAGTTTTACACGTAACAGTGGCTGCGCTTCTTAAAATATTATCTGCTGACATTGATAGCTGAAGTCAAGGAAACATTTTAGTTCTTTACTATCAAACCACATACATTTTCGTGGACCCCTGCTTACGAATTGTGAAGCATTTCTTTGATCATGCCAATCTAGACCCCGTCGAGTCTTCCATGGACCGCTGGGCGTGTGGACCACATGAAATCAATGGTCTATAATAAAGTGGTGCGCTAAAACCAATATTGCTTGGGTAGAATTCATAATCGTATATTGCCACAGTCGAATTAAGGCTAATGTAAAAATATATTAAAATATGTGGGAATAGGTCATGTAAAGTTAACCGAGGTTAGTTTCTTACACAATAAAAGTATTGTGTGTGCCAGACTGTGCCAAATAAAGAGCAAACACGAATACTGGCGAGTAAATAAAGTAAATATTATGAGCGTATGGGTTTACGTCTGCTACGGTCTTCTTTGTACACCTGAGAGCCTATACTATTGTATGCGTCAACGCAGTCAAAAGCAACTAAAACGCTCAGTAAACGCAACTAACGTTTTCAATGAACGAATCAATCGCCCTTTCCAATTCATCGCGAAAATAGACCAGTCGCAATGCCTTTTTAATTATAAATGGCTTATTCTGATTGGCACATTCTCGAAATCGAAGATTAATATTCGGATCACTTATTGAAAACGGCAGAGGAAAATGCGCAGTAATCATGATGCAGGTGGGAACTGTATTATGTACCTATGCAATTTTTTTTTACGGTAGGTAGCATGTGCCCGCGGCATTGTCGACGTCCATTGGCGACGGTGACTACTTATCATAGGCCCTTAACTTGTGTTCCTTCAGCGGTAATAAAAGAATGCGCTTTAAAGGGTGGCGTGTATAAAAATATGGCGTTGTATGGGTGTATAAAATGCTAACTACATAGTTTTTTAAGTACGTAAGTTTGTTTTTCTGTTTCCTAGAATTTGTATTGAATTTCCTTATATTTTCCTTATATTTTTTCATATATTACATTAGGAAAAAGCCAATTTCAAAGAAAATGGACATCCAGTGGCGCATCGGGCGATGACAAATCGTTTACGAGAGATTCGCTTCGTCATTAAAGATTGCATAAAAAGATTTCAATAAATACCACTGTTGTTATCTTCTGATATATACCTTGCCAAGGTTTTTTATGCCATTATTTATTAAATATCAATTTAAATACAACGAAAATGCACTATATATTACATTTATATACGTCTGCAATAAATCTTCTAACGTAATATTTCAAAACAGGAGCGTTTTCATTCTGTTTTTGTTAAATTAACGAATAGTTTGGGACGGAAACGTTAGAGTTCGCACGTCTATTTT
>NW_023593536.1:0-18759 GCF_014839805.1 Manduca sexta
TTTTACTGGAGTAATAACATGTCGCGTTGGAATATTCTGCAGTAACGATTTGTATTTGTGGTCCATTACTGAAAAAAAACGTTTTGTATGTGTTTTAAGAGGAATAAAGAGACGAGTTTATAGATTTCCTGAGTGTCAATGACATTGACATTAAGAATATCTGTCACTGCGCATACTGTACGTACCAAAAAACTCATCGAAGAGAATAGCTGCGTTAGTTATATCTTGCTGGGTAACAATCGCCCTAATAGACTCCGGCATAACATCAGCGGGAGGCATTACTTGTAGGAGAAATTTAGTCTGATTAGAGTTCAGGGATCGCCACTGTCGCAAGTCCCCGGCCTGCCCGAATGAACCCGAAATTGTTGGCAGTGACAGCGCAGCGGTGAACGATTTAATCGTCTCCGAACCGACCCCAGTCATCGTAAAGTCTAACACGACGTGAGGAGTCTTTTTCGCTGATAACATATCATTGTATTTCCTGCAAACTAACAACAAATAAAAGTAAATAGTCTATTTGTTACATTCATTATTAGGTTAATCGTTTCTAACAAGGAAAAACCTTGAGACGCCGTCTCGTCGTTTTAGAGCATAAAAATGTTACAGAATATGTTGTACTAAATTCAGGTGTTAAAACAATTGCTTACCATTCTCCAAAAATGTTTTTGCGTCGGATCTGTTGCCAACCACGATGACCGGCTCAACAGCGAGTCCTAAAGTGGGATTACGCCTCACATATTCTTTGGCAACATCGAAAGACTTCTCAGCTAATGCGTTATTTTCTTCATTGATTAGTACTACAAACAGATTACTAACTATTATTTGAAATTTTTCACGACACCGAACAAAATGCCTAATAATTTAATACTCGTATCTAAACAGTAGCGTTCGTTTCTTAATTGTTTTTTTTAAAGTATTTCCGTAGTAACCCGCACATTTTTTCACACGTTCTGTTATCTCCATACAATTTGAAGTGATAATGTACGGGTTTTTGCCTATGCGCAAAACGGCCTATTAGTAACAGTTTTCACAAAAATTCTACAAATTATGTGAAACTATAAACACAGTAGGTAGGTGGCAACCAACACTACAAAGATAGTTAATTTAAATCCACATAATCATTTGCGTTTATAATTAATTAAAATTGTGTGTCCAAAAATGCAAGACTGACGCGGTGAATGAACTCTAGCCAATTTCTATAAAAAAAAACGGTATTGTGGGCGCTGGGCCTTATCGGGCCGCCAGGCGTAACGAAACTCAAAACTTAAGTATACGAAACTTCACTTACAAACGTTAATATTTTGCGTCGTCTGCGTATTAACCGTCCGAATTATAACAAACTGGAGTAGAAATACTATAAGTGCCGACATATTGGAGTATAGTTAGGGACAAGCCATTCTTGTGCGCTTCCTTGACATGACTACATGTGGCGCTCGCAGACTGAGGGTAACTTATCCCTTGTTGTCTACATAGTTTCCACGGAGACACGCGTCCTTGGCTCGCCCTGCCCTATTGATGTTCCAACTCATCACTAATAATGTTTGACAAGCAACGCAAACACGACTATTAGATATTGTAACAGGGATAATAGGCATGATGACAGTAAATAAAAATCCCTTAAGTTTTGTATCTGTTTAATGAAACCTAAATAGAGAATTAGTAAACTCGTATTTATTTTGTTATTATGAGCGAGATTAATAATTATTTTGATAAAATAGAATTACAAAATAATGCAATCCACCATGACATTCTGAACGCCAATCGGAGCAAATGACGTCACGTTCGAGGTAAAAGATATGATTACTTATTACCTATCGATATATACTACGATTTGTTTCGTTTGCAGCACTGGTTAACTCTTATTATAATTAAGTACGATTAAAGTTTAAGGGACGTCATTCTTAATCCAATATAGTGGACGGCTGAATATGATAGATGGTCTTGTTATTTTAAGTGCAAACCCGTCATATGTGTATCAAATGAAAAAATATACGCTTAGAGAGCCTTGCGTTAAATTCGGTGAGCTTTTCTTTGCTCCCACCTTAGAGAGAACCTGTAATCACGCCAATGGACATCATCGCAGGCTAGATATAGTAATTTGAATGTAAAACATAATAATATCAGCCCTGTATTATAAACTTGCCCACTGCTGAGCACGGGCCTCCTCTACTACTGAGAGGGATTAGACCTTAGTCCACCACGCTGGCCTAGTGCCGATGGGTAGACTTCACACACCTTCGAAATTCCTATAGAGAACTTCTCAGATGTGCCGGTTTCCTCACGATGTTTACCTTGACCGTTAAAGCGAACGATAAATTCACAAAAAATACACACATGATTTTTTAGAAAAGTCAACAACCAACCAGTGTCTGTCTTTAATTGTTGTCTATGAGGTCTAGGGTTTCGTAATCCAGAATGGACCAAAGTCAGTAAGCCATGGTATAAATGGTATTTCAGCAAAATACCACGGGCTCTCCCGGCTTGAGGAGCCCCCGACCCAAGGCGAAGACCACCGTCCAGGAGAATCCTAACAAAAAAAGAACGTTGGGTTTACCAGTGCCGAGTTACAAGTGCCCCATTATGAAGGGCACGGGCCATCACGCGTGTAGTTATGACACTGCCAGTAGGTCTGGGAAACCCGACTACTAATGCAATCGGATGCAATAATATTTGTTTTCACCATATGAATAATGAATGTACAATGTATATCATTCGTAAACTAACCCTTAGGAAATTAAATTGGAAATCAATTTCAACAATTACCTACCCATTCAAACAAAAGAAAAGGTAAACTTCCCCATCGTTGTGAATATTTTTGTACGTACACTGGTTCAGTTAAGGCTCACACTAACACTTAAGTCGCGAGGTCATACGTACTTTAATAATAAATTCCCAGCAAAGGATCTAATAGTAATCCTGATTACTTCAGAAATGTTGCCGCTTTTGTGATCGAAAGTAAAAAAGCATTGATCTTCCTGTTAATCTTAATTTTTTTATAATTTTATTCACAATCTAACACATGCTGTTGTTCTAGGAACCTCCTTACGCGTTCAAGTTTGGCAATTGAAATTCATTGACAAATATAAGCTGAGCATCACGCTCAGTATCACAAATAACGCGGAACCGGTACCCATCAGTCTTCAACAAAAGGATTTACTTCACTTTGAAGACGGATAAGTTTTTACATCGGGAAAATGGTCAACCTCTTCATTTACGCAAAAGACTTTTCGAGTAAAACTCGTGGCAACGAGTATTACCACTATCACGGTTTGAAGACTATTGAACGATTCAAGAACGATGTAGAAGAAATTGAACAAGAACTATTAAAAACAGAAAACCCACCGACAGAATCGAAAGTCGTTTACTTGCACTGGGGATGCAAGTACGAAGAGGTTGATGAAGATATAATTAGAACTACATACCTTGAACAGGAAGGTGATCATTATGTATCATGCCCGAAGACGATTGTTTATTGGCTACAAGACAACTATGACTTCCGCAATGAAGAGCACAAAATCAAGTTACTGTACATCATCACGGATGGTATGATTCATGAAACTTGTGCAAAGGGGAGTATCGAATTGAACAGCGATATGCATTACGAAACAGTTGTCTTCCATGCGTTTAATGAACGGCGGGAGCGAATCGATCTTTCCGTAGCATCGTCTTTCTTTAAAAGCCGTTGTATGGTTTACTGTAATTACGAACTTTATGATAGCACTGACATTTCCGTTGAGTTTGACTACGACAAAATCAATGCTGATAACTTTAATTCCGAAAAGACAATTTGAAATCTTATATTAAATTAAAGTTCCTCACCAAACCCAAATTACATGCCTCAACTTTTAAAGAAATTGACAAACTGAAAAATCTACGAAATCGATTATTTGACGAGTTGTTATCTGAAACGCATAAAAAACATAACCAAGTTAACCTGGAAACAAAGGACAAAAGTGTATTTTTGCGTGAATTTGTTCGCACCACCTGGTATAAGAATCTGTTTACTGAGGCTCGTGAGGCGACGGTTGAAATTGAGAAATGTATTGTAACGTTGATTAATTATATCGTCAGCGACACTAAATCTTTCTCGTTTGACGCGTTGCAGTACGGCATGAAATTTAACAAACCCGTTAAAGAGGAAGAAATCGTTGACGTTAACTTCACAAGCGAACAAGAAATAGCTTTCCCTGACATAATTCTGGAGGACGACAAAGGAATCCCTGTTGTAATTTTGACAAAATTGAGTTTGCTGGACAAGATTATTTTCCACGAAAACAGTTCCTCGGGTGAAGTCATGCCTGCCAGTTTTAATAAATTCAAATCAATGATGGAGTGTCCGTTATTTTTGATGAACGATAAAGACATCAGTGAGTCAATTGGCTACTTTTATACTTTGAATGTTTACAAACATTTTTTGGAAAACAATATTAACACTGAACCGCGAACACGAAGACCCTTTCATGGCGGCCTTGTGCTGATAGACACAGATGAATTCGATAGATACAACGACTACATTCTGTCGGCGACGTACTTCGATTCCAAAAAGATTAACTTCAATATTGGATTATTCTACTACGTGCTATGGAAGAACTGTGAAAACAAAGAATGGATGGACAAAAATGTTGTCACGCAGTTCCAAAAGTATGCTATGCGACGTATAAGTCAAACAGTCTGCAAAATTGGGCTGTCATCTTTGCCATTAGATCCTCGAATTAACACATCGTTGCTAACTGCGTTGTGGTACTGCGTTGAACTGTCTTCTTGCATTTTCAAAGATGATGCTCAAAATTTTTTCCAAGAACGATTGAGAAAGTTTTACGGCGTAGCCCATTATATGCTCGAAATCTTAAAGTACTTTAACTATGAACTAGACTATAAATCAATTGAAAGACGTATAGAACTAGTCAGCCATGTAATGATTTTGAAGAAAATACAAAAACGAAAAGAGAAAGTTTACTATTTGTTGGAAACGATCTTTAAGACTGCGGACGGTTTTCTGCTCAGTGAAATTGAAAAGCCGTTCAATCTTTACAAGCTGAATTACCTAAAATTGGACCACAAAGATATTTTGCGCGACGATGTAGTTGAAGAAACGGTTCATTTGAATGACTATGTGCATCTGATGCATTTCGTAGGTGACTTGGAAACTTCTGCAGCCGGCAAAAGTACCTATGAAATTTGCGATAAGACATTCCGTCCTTTCTTTACTATCGACCAAACTAAGTCATTTTACACGGAGTTGGTCAAGATTACTAAGAAAGTAGTTATCAGCAATGACGATAACAAAGATAAAATTAAGGTAACCTACGAGCCCGCCGACTCGCTCGAGTTTACCAAAGTTCTATCTCTATACAATCTGTTCATTAGGTGCGTGATAAATTTAGGAAGATATCCGTCCCTGCCTGAGTACGTCGACTATATTTCTAAAAGAAAGAAATTTCAAGCTAATTTAGTAACCCTCTTCCCGTCAAATTTTTACCACGACATCTTAGGAGTGTATTCCAGATATCAGAAAATAGTGACAAAAGTGGAGGTCAGTTCATTTATTCAGGTGTCAAAAAGCTATGTTATGCGATTTGAACGTATCAAAGCCGAAGAAAGAGTAAAGTTTAGTAGTGACGATGAAATTAACAAATTTATTTCTGCCGAGGAGTCGAAAGTTAATTTGAAAAAGAAAGTGCAAAATATTAGTTATAAAAGAAAACAAAGAAAGGCTAGGTCATAGCTTATTGCCGCGAACAAAAATTCTGTCAATTTCAATTACTACTACTAAATAGAAAGTGCAACACATATTCATGTACCTATATCTATCTTCATTTCGTTATTAAAGCATACATTTCAAACATTAAGAATATATTTGATTAGTGTTTTTTTATACTAATTTCTTTTTCATATGTGTGCAATAAGAGTTTTTTATTGTATTGTACATCAAACCCTTGGCTCTTCAGTGTTTACGCACACTAAACTGCCAACGCAGCGGTTTTTAAAATGTGTGTATGAGTAATTACTCATGCACACATTTGTAAAAACCGCTGTTTTGGCTTTATAATATAATATTATATAATATAGTGTCATTACACCATAATGACACCATGTATAATGTATTAAATTTAGTAAGTACTTAAAACAAAATTATATTTTTAGCCATAATACACAATATTGAAAAGACAATTAAAAGAAATTAAAGAAAATTCAGCTTTTATATTGTATTCTACATTATACGAATTCAGTGAATTATTGTTTTAAAAAAATCTCATTTTGGCATAGCCATTAAGTTTATTATCTTATAATATTATTTAGAATTTTTAAGAATATCTTTAGTCTAAAATATTGCATGTCATTAATGACAGAGTGTGAGATCCTGATTTTACTTGTACTGCCTATTTATTGTAACCCATCGATATATATACTACGTATTATACGCCAATGTTGTTACCTCATTCTAGTAAATAAAAGTTTATTTCATTTCATTACTATGGAATAAAGGTACCTAAGATTGTACAAGCAGCATCCTTTATAATAAAATATTGTCTAAAGCTATTATGATACAGCATTTGTAATGTGTAATTAATAATTAAGATATTATGTATCTAATTCTGAATTTAGTAAAATATCTCACACAATAAAAGACTATTTATTTATATAATATAATATCAGCCCTGTATTATATACTTACTGTCCCACTATTGGGCACGGGACTCCTCTACTACTGAGAGGGAGTAGGCCTTAGTCCACCACGCTGGTCTAGTGCAGATTGGTAGACTTCACATACCCTCGAAATTCCTATAGAGAACTTCTTAGGTTTGCAGGTTTCCTCACGATGTTTTCGTTCACCGTTAAAGCAAGCGATAATTCAGAAAGAATACACACATAATTTTAGAAAAGTTAGTGATGTGTGCCCTTGGGTTTCGAACCTGCGGACATTCGTCTCGGCAGTACGTTCCACAACCAACTAGGCTATCGCCGCTTTGCTATTTATTTGGCACCAACTAAATATATTACAATTACGGATTCTGGTGTCTTCTTTTAACTACAGCAATATTTGTATGAGAAGGGTCAGCCTGGCCACATACGATTACATTTTCTTGAGTACAGGAAAGTAAGATAAATACCTCTGAGAGCGTATAGAACGTATTTGTTCGTGTGTTTATGAATATTGTGTGAAAATATGCGACGTAAACGGTCACAACTTTTGATCCCATCTACTTAAGTAAATTTTTTTCACAGCTAATAGATACCATAGATACTACCGAGTATTTAATATTTCAATGCATAGCTCTCTTCTGAGAAAAAGAGTCTTGACATACAGACAAACACATGGACGGACAAAAAGTGATCTTATAATTATCGCTGAATAAACAAATTTTTTTACGACGAACAGATAATTTCTCTCGTTTGGAGTCTCTAAAACCACATAATATGTTGAATAATTATTTTATTAGGTCCTTACATATGAAAAAATAATTTTAACAAAAAATTAAACCGCCTTCAAAAACCACTCAAAACCAAAAAATAATTTCACATAACAGGTATATATTCCAATATATACCTGTTATGTGAAATTATTTTTTGGTTTTGAGTGGTTTTTGAAGGCGGTTTAATTTTTTGTTAAAATTATTATTATTTTTTGCTTTTTTGTGTTAGTAAAATATAAACCGTCTCGATGGCGTAGTTGTGTTTCGCTCACGATACGACTATCGCGCTGAGGAGTTATACCTCTGAATACCACTGAAAAGGGGAAAAGGTGTGATGCTAAATATATGTATGTACGAAGTAGATTCAAGCAAACCTAACGCAAAAACACAACTGATATATTTGGCTCACTGTACAACTATCGCGTTGTGATGTAACACCTCTGCCTACCCCTGAAAAGGGGAAAAGGTATGATGCTATATATGTATGTACTATGTAAGAAGTAGAGTCAACTAAACCCAACGCAAAACACAGCTAATGTGTTTCGCACGCAGTACGACTATCGCGCTGAAATGTTACACCTCTGCCTATCCTTGAAAAGGGGAAAAGGTGTGATGCTATATATGTATGTAAGAAGTAGATTTAAGCAAACCTAACGCAAAAACACAACTGATATATTTGGCTCACAGTACAACTATCGCGTTGTGTTGTTACATCTCTGCCTACCTCCAAAAAGGGGAAAAGGTGTGATATAATAATAATAATAATATCAGCCCTGTATTATATACTTGCCCACTGCTGAGCACGGGCCTCCTCTATCACTGAGAGGGATTAGGCCTTAGTCCACCACGCTGGTCTAGTGCGGATTGGTAGACCTCACACACCTTAGAAAATCCTATAGAGAACATCTCGGATGTGCAGGTTTCCTCACGATGTTTTCCTTTACCGTTAAAGCGAACGATAAATTCACAAAGAATACACACATGATTTTTTAGAAAAGTCAGAGGTGTGTGCCCTTGGGATTTGAACCTGCGGACATTCGTCTTGGCAGACCGTTCCACACCCAACTAGGCTATCGCCGCTACTACTAGGCTATCGCCTTAGGTGTGATGCTATATACATATATGTATGCATGTAAGAAGTAGAGTCAACTAAACCCAACCCAAAAACTCAACTGATATGTTTCACATACAGTACGACTATCGCGCTGAAATGTTACGCCTCTGCCCACCCCTGACACGGGGAAAAGATGTTATGCTATGTGTATAAGTATGTGAGAAGTACAGTCAACCAAACTCAATGCAAAAACATAACTAAATACGTCACAGGAAAGCTAAATTCGCGATTTCGTTTTCTTGGACGACATAATTATTCTAGTTTTTTTAGTTTTAAAACCAAAGTACTGAAGCAATGTTGAAAACATTTTTATGAGACCAATCTGGAGAGAAATTCTTTCGAATAAAAAAAGAATTTTACAAATCGGTTCATAAATGTGCGAGTTCTGAGGTAACATACAAAAAAAAAATTCACATCGAATTGATAACCTCCTCCTTTTTTTGAAGTCGGTTAAAAAAGGCGCTTTGTCCTACTGACCAGTTACAAGATCAGTTTAAGAATTCTAAATTCAAATTTATAAATGCTTTTAACCGGTACATTGGTGTTTCGAAAACAGTCACTTATTAATTGTTTTTTTCCTGGTTAGTTTTTCCTATGACGTCTTTCTTATCGCGAAATGAAAAACATGATATATTGCTGTATTTACGAGTATGAGTTCCACCGTGGCATCAGTGCTGCAGTAACAGGTCGAAGAATTAACGATGTGTATGGCGTTGGTGTCGCAAAAGAAAACACGGTACGTTTTTGCATAATGATTTCTTATGTTTACGCGAATGTTAGACATTGAAATTAAACTAATTTTCGGATTCTATCGCGGTGCTGGTATTTTATTTTCTCCCGACGTTTCGAAGACTTTGCAGCCTTCATGGTCACGGGGGGGACTGAGGTGTTGTTCATCCGTAAAGTCAAAGTTACAATATCTACCTACATTTTACATTTATACAACTTTTTTAAATTTTTTAAAATTTTAGCTGTTGGTGGTCCGATCTACGCAGAATGAGCTCACAGTGTCTTGAAGTCTGGCAGCCGGTCTTTTGGGTTCCGATTTAATTAAATGTAGAACTGGATCCCAGGCTTGTGCAAGCTTCAACCATCTTCCCTATTGAAATTAGGATGTTTTTTAATTTCAATAGCCTCGCGAATCATCCTAGGCAGGAATCGGTGTTCTTTGGCGAGGATTTGTGGCTTGTCTAGTCGCAGATAATGATTGGCGCCTCCCTCAGAGTGTTCAGCGACTGCAGACTTCGTCGAGCGTCGGTGTTTCACGTCAGCTATATGTTCTTTTACCAGCGGGGTCCCTATATTTCTTTTTGTTTGCCCGATATAAGAGAGGCCACAGTTGCAATCTATTTTGTATACTCCCGGTTCTTGTAGAGGTATGTGACACTTGACAGGTGGTAAAAATTGACTAATCTTCTTAGGCGGCTTAAAATAAGTTTTTATGGAAGCACGGCTTCAGGATGTAGCCAATCTTGTCGGTGACTCCTCTTACATATAGTAATACAACCGGAACACGTTCAACTGTGGCTGGTTTCACTCGGTTTCTGTGACGGCGGCGTGGAATTTGGAGCTTGTTGTCTCGCAGTACTTGCTTGACATGTTGCAGCTCAGCGGCCAGGTGTTTCTCGTCACAGATTCCTTGTGCTCTCTGAAACAAAGATTTGCCCACGGTAGCTAACTGTTTTGGGTGGTGATGAGATTCACCGTTCAGATATTTATCAGTATGGGTCTGTTTCCGATATACAGTATGACTTAAGGTCTGATTAGGATTACGGATGATTAAAACATCTAAGAAAGCAAGAGATTTATTGTGTTCTAACTCCATAGTAAATTGGATTTTATTGTTGATGGAGTTAAGGTGATTTAAAAATGCAGTTACTTTATCAGATGGTAAAATTGTGAAAGTATCGTCTACGTACCGTTTATAAAACCTTGGAGTGACCGGGGCTGTACTCAGGGCTGTCTCCTCGAAGTCCTCCATAAATATATCGGCGACTACCGGAGATACAGGGGAGCCCATCGCTACCCCCCTCAACTTGTACATAGAACTGATTATTCCACAACATATAGCCAGATGTAAGGCAATGTTGGAGTAGTTCTGCATATTCCACAGGAATGTTATTCTCTGCTAACTTCTTAGATACAATTCTGATGCAATCTTGTACTGGTAAGCTCGTAAAGAGAGACTGGACATCAAAACTGACCATAGTTTCATTGTCAGCTAATTTTAGGTCTTTAATATCGCTGACAAATTGGTATGAATCCTTCACAGACGCTCTAGTGTTTCCTCTAAGTGGTGAAAGCACTTTTGCTACGTGCTGAGCCAATCTGTAGGTTGGTGTGTCGATTTGACTCACTATGGGACGTAGCGGAGCATTTAATTTGTGTATTTTCGGCAACCCATACAGTTTAGGCGGTTTTGCACACGAAGGAACGAGCAAGTTTACGTCAAGATTTAACTTATCGGAGTAATCTTTTATTAAAGAGCTAGTAGCCTTTAATACTTTAGTAGTCGGGTCTGATTTGACTATTTTATACGTACTTACATCCGATAAAAGTTGTTCCATTTTATTATTGTAGTCTGACGTATCCATTACTACTGTCGCATTTCCTTTATCTGCACGGAGAATGGTAAGGTCCTTCATCGATCGCAAGTTCTTTAAAGCGATATATTCGTGTTTTGGAAGATTTGGTTTCGGCACTTTCTTTTGACGCAAAATTGACGAAATGTCTTGGCGTATCGCCTCCGAATCTTCCTGTTTCAAGTTATTTTTGAAGAGACTATTCTCAACATTGCAAATAATGTCTTCATACGGTATCCTTCGTGGAGTAACAGCAAAATTTAAGCCTTTCGATAAAACCTGAATTGTGTTTTCGTCCAATGTTTGTTTTGACAGATTTATTACTGCGCGTTGTCCTTGGTTTGCGCGGGAGTGTATCTTATCTATGGTCGCGCACGTTCCATTCCTACACTCGGTGTTTTAAGATTATCGACATTTAATTTTGATAGTAATTTGTTGTATTTTATTATATGTTTATTTTTGCATTCATTATATTTTGAGGTTTCGCGCTTATTTAAGGTCTCGATGCAATTTTAAAATCAAATGCTGATAACTCTGTCTTCAATTCATTGGATATAATCTCAACACAATTATTTATGTACTGGAGGTCGGATCGTGTTTCGTGTATGGTAGCTCGTAACAGTTTTGTACTCGCCTGGTTAAGAATTTTGCGCTCCCTCGTATGTATTTCTTAGGTGATAGCTTGACACACGTAGGGATGAGATTGTGGTCACGACATCTCTTCAAGAAATTCAATGATGTGCAGAATCTTGCGCGCTTGGTTTTCAAATTCTCCAACCGGCGTATTTTGTTGGCAAGTTCCAGTCCGTACTGGTTTGCATAATGATTTCTTATGTTTACGCGAATGTTAGACATTGAAATTTAACTAATTTTCGGATTCTATCGCGGTGCTGGTATTTTATTTTCTCCCGACGTTTCGAAGACTTTGCAGCCTTCATGGTCACGGGGGGGACTGAGGTGTTGTTCATCCGTAAAGTCAAAGTTACAATATCTACCTACATTTTACAATTATACAACTTTTTTAAATTTTTTAAAATTTGCGTGCTGAAGCGTGCTTCCATAAAAACTTATTTTAAGCCGCCTAAGAAGATTAGTCAATTTTTACCACCTGTCAAGTGTCACATACCTCTACAAGAACCGGGAGTATACAAAATAGATTGCAACTGTGGCCTCTCTTATATCGGGCAAACAAAAAGAAATATAGGGACCCGCGTACAAGAACATATAGCTGACGTGAAACACCGACGCTCGACGAAGTCTGCAGTCGCTGAACACTCTGAGGAGGCGCCAATCATTATCTGCGACTAGACAAGCCACAAATCCTCGCCAAGAACACCGATTCCTGCCTAGGATGATTCGCGAGGCTATTGAAATTAAAAAACATCCTAATTTCAATAGGGAAGATGGTTGGAAGCTTGCACAAGCCTGGGATCCAGTTCTACATTTAATTAAATCGGAACCCAAAAGACCGGCTGCCAGACTTCAAGACACTGTGAGCTCATTCTGCGTAGATCGGACCACCAACAGCTAAAATTTTAAAAAATTTAAAATGTTGTATAATTGTAAAATGTAGGTAGATATTGTAACTTGGACTTTACGGATGAACAACACCTCAGTCCCCCCCGTGACCATGAAGGCTGCAAAGTCTTCGAAACGTCGGGAGAAAATAAAATACCAGCACCGCGATAGAATCCGAAAATTAGTTTAATTTCAACGGTACGTTTTTTACTACGCCTGGTGCCGCCCGTCTCCTATTAGGCGGGGCTCAGAAGCCCTCACACACAGAAGGATGCTGTCAGCGTTAACGACGGCGCGGAGCCTACCTTCCACGCTGCCGTCCATCCCGAAGGTCACCACAAACACTAACGGTGGACGGCTCCCTGCCGATATTTCCACAATAGAAGCCATCGGAAGGTCACAGACGGGCGGTCAGGCTCGGGGTCTCAAGGACTCGTTAATGTTTGTCTGTCGTTTTCCATTTCTTCAGGCGGTTCAACGTCGGGTCGTATGACCACTGACCCTAACATAACCGCTCAGGAAGCCCCCCCCCCCCCCCTCCCCACTGGGGCTGGGCAGTAATGCCAATTCATTCTTGCGAAGGCAAAAAAGGTACTCGTTATTAACATTAAGAAAAATGCGGCCCGCCTTTACTTCATTTTGCCGCTATGTGGCCCTTACGTACTGAAAGGTTATGAACCACTGCCATAAGAAAATAAATTATAAAAACAGGATATAAGAATATAAAGCCGTCTTTCACTCGCTGTTCCGTCCTTAAGTGTAGCCTATATTAGGTCTAGGATTTCGTCATCCGGAGTGGACCAGAGCCACTAAGTCTGTGAGACCCGACTGATAATGTAACATGGTGCAAAGGATATTCGATTACACCATATTATTAAAAAATATGCAATGTGTATGAATCATTGCGTACGCCTATCTGGATAGCGTAGGCATCTTCCTATTGGAATCACTCGGTTCAGTCAGTAAGTTATCGACCATTGTACAAACAAGTTTCCTGCTCACAGTGGATAATCGATTTCTATTTTGAAAAGTGACAAAAGTGTTTTTTTATATCTTTATAGTTGGATTGATAAAGATTAGTCGGTAAGGCGTCATGATTTTTATAAATGTACTTGTTGAATAGATAATTTTCCTTTTAAAAAATACTAAGCATATTTAATATTGTTACATTATTAAATAATATAATAAAATTGTAACAAGCCGATGTCTGTACCAGTGGCGAAGGGTGCAATTTTTCAAAAAGGAACCCGAAGCAAACAAATTTTTTGGCAAAAGTTAACACATCACAGTGATCACGGTATAATGGTTAGTTTAATAGAAAACAAAATACTTACTTACCTACAACAAGCAGATTAGCCTTAACTCTGAAATCAACCATCATTAATATACTTCAGGGATGTTATGGATATGAAATTACGGATATGGATATAGGTATAAAATTATATCGGTTTCGGATACGGTTACGGATATATAATTATTTCGGATTATCCGCTAGTTTCGGATAGTTTCGGTTACAGATATTAAATTAAAGTAACATAAAAGTATTATGCAATACAACAGGGCGACCATTACTAACTATCGTTCGTCGTCATCGTTGATTATTAGTTATCAATAAACTAATTGGGGGTAATGGGTGTTCGGAAAACCTCTGTGTTTTAATTTGAGATGAAGTTTCAGTGAAGTAGTGCCACCTCCTCTCCGTGAAAAGTTTTTATCACACTGTTTACATTTTGCAAAATTGCCTTCAACTTGATCAAAAAATGTCCAAATTAAAATATATACTTTGGACGCACATATATGCAAAATGGCGTGTGAGCGGTGAAATAAAAACCTGTCGAAACATATTATCCGTAACCTATCCGAAACTTTTTTAACGTATACAGTTAAGGTTACGGATATATTTTTATTTTTTTTCGGATATCCGATAGTTTCGGTTACGGTTACGGAGCTCCATAAATTCCCTGATATACTTACCTATTATGCAGGGGCGGATCTAAAATTTGTGGGGCCCTGGGCTGAAACTACTTAGGGGCCTATCTAAGTACTCAACTAATAGCCATGTCAAAAAACTGTTTCTAGAATAATATATTATTATTATATATTCTATTGCACAAAAAAACATAAATATTACTTAAAACTACGCAAGTATTAGTTGTACAAAAGGCGACCTTATTGCTGTGGTAGCAATCTCTTCTAGACAACCTTTGAGTGAGAGAGAAACCGAAATAATGATATATATATATATATATATATATATATATATATATATATATATATATCACTATAATATAAAAAAAAAAAACAATAAAATAATTTTAGTCGGCCATTTTGAATTTATTAAAAAAATAAAAAAGAATTTTTTTTTTGTAGAAAATGTAATTCTCTATATAATTGATCATAAGATTTTTTTCATATCTCTCATAGTTTGTGAGTTATTGGCAATTAATCGAAAAAATGTGTAATTTTGATATAAATCGAAAACTATTGATCTGATTCAAAAATTGTGTGAGAGTTTTTTTATAGGAAATACAATTTTCTATAAAATTGCTCATGACTATTTTGTTCGTATCTCTAACAATTTATGAGTTATCAACGATTAATCATTGATTAAAAAGATCATAGAATCAATTTTTGTCATGATGAATACTGATCTACTTATAAGGAAGTTCTTGGCGCGACTTTGCAGATTGATATAATTTCCTTACACAATTGTGCTGAATATGAACCTCAATCATAAGCGATATTTTTATTTTAACTCCTTTTTTATAGTAAATAATATATGAAAAAATGGTAAAAAAAACATGACTTATTTTAATAGTCCTCTGAAAATCCAAATTTTTATTTTTTTTTTTTCAAATTGAGGTTTATATAGAAGACACACATATAAAAGAAAGAAATTTTTCTGTGCCATTGATTTCGAATAAAAATTGTGGCTTCCATCGTGTACACCAACTGACATCATGACAACCTACGATGTGTATCAGCTGATATCTCCGCTACTTTCTAAGTTATATTTTTGTAAAATATGAAAAACTCATGAATATATTATACCTTAAATAATACCAAAAATAATGAAAATCAGCATCAAAACATTCTTTTACCCGTATTTACCCTCTTAACTCAATTCATAGAAGAATGCAATTTTTCATCAATGTTTTTATGACATTATTACGTAAAAATATCGTCCGTAAACCGACTTTACAGACAACCATTTTTTAAATTCAAATTAACGCCTATTGTTTTTAAGCGGGGTCTGGGGGCCCCTTGTAACTTCGGGGCCCTGGGCTGCAGCCCAAGCAGCCCTTAGGTAGATCCGGCCCTGCTATTATGCATAGGTAATGCGACTTCAAACGTTCATAGAATGGAAGAATAACACATATCTATCAAAAACAATTTACTTAAACACAAAATAATAAGTAAATATACTTAGTAATTTGAAACCAGAATAATGTAAGAAGGTACATACTTGTTGAAATTATAATCACGGACTAAGGATACCTACATTAGTTTATGCTCAAAACATACATTTTTAAATGTAATTTTCGCTAACAAATACTTACCTAATTCGTCAAAGAGAATAGCAGTTTATTGTGTACAAAAATTAATTAGATTACATATCAATATAATCAACAAAAGTTATTATATTCGTTAAGATTTTAGTACTTTATATCCACGTTCCACTTTAAAAGTCAGGAAAATATCATACTTACTTAATTTCCTTCTAACATAGAACTGTTGTCTAATTTGTGAATTTACAATAATCACATATTTTGCGCATAGGTACTACATGAAAAGTTTCAACAAAACAAATATACATGCACGCATGCATGCATGTATTTTACATCACTTGCAAAAGTTTAGACAGACGTCGCTCTACGTGTGAAAGGAACAACAATATCGCGAGAAGCTATGCGTAAGCGGCCAGCAGTTTCACTAATCACTTGAAACATCAGGCGAGCACTGCGCGCGAGTTAATTGATATAAAATTAAACAACCGATATCAGTGCAGTGTTAAATAAATAAATATTAGATTATTTGTTTGGATATAAGTACTATTATTATTCTAATTACATTATTTGTTTTTTTTTTATTATTGTTTTGCGAAAGGGGACCCGGTAGGAATCGGTTTATATGGACGCCTCGCAAATGAGGTTCAATTTTGCTTTAATTAGGTGGAATTTTGCTTTACCGTCACTTTTACAGTGGTATTTTTGTATTGGGTTTTGATAGGCTCATTTCTTATTTAATATTAATATACACATATAATATCACGCTTTATTCCCTTTTCAGAGGTATAACACCGTTGATAGTTTAGCCGCATACACAATATACTTAACTAAGCCACTGACATGTTATTACTTAAACAAAATAAATAAAAAATAAACCTCTTTAACAAAAATTAAACCACCTTTTAGAAACCACTGAAAGGAAAAAAATATTTAAGGTAGGTATATACTGGCAACTAATTTTGTAATCGGCGGTTAATAAAATTGCTAGCTAAACTAAATAAATGCATGAACAATATTTATAAGGAAACGTATACAAAGTTCAATTTTAAATCGTCACAGATTTCAAAATTAGTAACCAGTATATACACTAAGTATATACCTGTTGTATTAAATTATTATTGGTTTTATTAATAATAAAGTTATCCAGCAAAGGATCTAACAATAATCGTAATTGCATCAGAAATGCTGCCACTATTGTGATGTAGATGATCCTCAAGAGTAATGAAACTTTGACCTTCTTGTTATTTTTAGATTTTTGTAATTTTTACCACCACGATTCTAACCCCTGCTGTTGTTCTAGGAACCTGCTTAGGCGTTGCAGTTTGGTAATAGAAAGTCATTGACAAATATAAATTGAGCATCTCGCACAATATACAAATACGCACAAATAACGCAGAATCGGTGCCAATCAGTCTTCAACAGAAGGATTTGACTGACTTTGAAGACGGATAAGTTCTTACATCGCGAAAATGGTCGACTTCTATATCTACGCAAAAGATAATTCGGGTTCAACTATCGACAACAAGTATTACCACAACAACGGTGTGAAAACTATTGAACAATTCAAGAATGATGTAGAAAAAATTAAGCAAGAACTATTGAATGCTGAAAAACCATCAACAGAATCCAAAGTTATTTACTTGCACTGGGGTGACCGGTGCGACGAAATTGACGAAGATATAACTAGAATAACATACCTCAAACACATGGGCGATTATCAAGGTACATATCCGAAAACCATTGTTGACTGGTTAAAAGAAACTATGACATCTGTAATGAAAATAACAAAATCAGGTTGCTGTACATCATCACGGATGGTTTGATTGACGATAATAGTTCAAGAGAGTGTATCGGTTCTAACCAGAATATGCATTACGAAACTGTCGTGTTCCATGCGTTTAATGAAGATCGGGATCAAATCGATCTTTCCGTAGCATCGTCTTTCTTTAAAAACCGTTGTATGGTTTACTGTAATTACGAACTTTATGATAGCACTGACATTTCCGTTGAGTTTGACTACGACAAAATAAATATTAAAACTTTGATTCCGAAAAGATAATTTAAAATCATACATTAAATTGAAGTTTCTCACTAAATCCAAACGAGATGCCAGTGCTTTGCACGAGATCGACAAACTGAAGAAACTACGAGAAGCTCGATTATTTGAGGAGTTGACATCGGAATCGAACGTAAAACATAACCAAGTTAACCTAGAAACAAAGGACAAAAGTTTATTTCTCTTGAATTTGTTCGTACCGATTGGTATAGGAGTCTCTTTATTGACGTCCGTGAGATGACGAAGTTGAAGTTGAGAAATCTATTGCAACGTTGATCAATTACATCGTCAGCGAGACTAAATCTTTCTCGTTTGACGCGTTGAAGTTTGACACGAAGTTTAACAAGTCCGTTGAAGAGGAACCGATCCTTGACGTCAACTTCCCAGCCGAACAAGAAATAGCTTTCCCCGATATAATTCTGGACGACGACAAAGGAATCCCTGTTGTAATTTTGACAAAATTGAGTTTGCTGGACAAGATTATTTTCACGAAAACAGTTCCTCGGGAAGTCATGCCTGCCAGTTTTAATAAATTCAAATCAATGATGGAGTGTCGTTATTTTTG
>NW_023593537.1:0-4491 GCF_014839805.1 Manduca sexta
ACTTTTCCGATAGAACAAACAAATAGAGCCATTGTGGAAGCACAATATATCTCGTTCGTGATTTGAATACTTACGTTTTACTTGCCTTATCATTTTATTCCGAATTAGTCTATGCCATGTAAGTATTTATAGACCAATGATTTTAGCTTCAAGAAAGAATTGACACCTATTTTTAACAACAACATCCTCAAATACATCAGTGCAGTTGCCGTTTAATTGATATTGATATCTTTCTATATTTAAGCTTCTTTCTTTGATAAATGAAAATATCTCTAAAGAATTATCGTTCAAGTAAAATCTTAAGGTGTGGATATAAATATTAATAATATTAAAATTTATTTATAAGTGAAAATAATGTTAAAAGCCACAACTACTTGAATGATATCAGTGAAGACTGCACCATTGTCATAATATATCATAGTAATTTGCTAATAAATTCACAAGAAACATAAATAATGAACGCAGCTTCGGGTTATTTCTTTTGTCAACATTTAACATTCACGTGGATATTTCAAACAATTTATATCGGTCGTATAAATACAAAGTCGTTAAGTCTCCGAGGAGACTGGTGGTTACCACACTTCATCCATCACTACATAATTTCACTGTAAAAACTTTTACGACATTACCATCCACTATTATAATCACAGTTGTGTCAAGAGCAATTCGACACTAAAATGGGTAAACTTCTTAAAAGACTCGTAAATCTTTTGCTACTTTATGCAAGTTCCTATCCAAAACATTTGTAGACAATTTTCGTGTTTACAACTGCGTAGTTAGAAAAAATTAAGATTGTTTTGCATGCAGAGTTCGTTTTACTTGTTTCCTGTGAGTTTCGAATACAAAACGAAATGTTAATAAGTAAATTGAGTCTCTATTTGCACAGTTGTGTTGAAAGTCGATTATAATTTTGAATTGTTTTCTTTATTGCAATGTCAGGCTAAACACCTTTGTAAATTTATGGCTCGCGGTAAGTTAATTATAGTTTAAATAAAAACGACTGGCTCGATGGTGTAGTTATAATGCGTGTGCGGTACAAGTATGACTATCGCGCTGAGGTTCTGGTTTCTAGGTGGGGCCAAATATAATTGTGACTGGGTTTTTCCATATTAAAAAGAATTACTCAGTCGCATCTAGAAGTCAGGAAGTCGACAGTGTGATACTCAGTGCCTTGGAAAACACGTAAAGCCGTTGGGCCCTGCGTCTGATCTCTCTCAGATCATGTCAGATTGTCGTTTTCCCCGGAAAATGGGAGTGAAAGAAGAGAGTGTGTACATGGAGCACACACTTGTGCAATATAATATTTCCTACGTAAATGGTTGATCTCCGTTTCAATTGGCTGGCGTAGGTGAAATTCGACTAGAAGGGATTCATAGTTAAAATATGATGGGCAAAAAATACCTGAAGGTGGTGGCGGCGGTTCAGCAGGTGTGATCTGCCCGTTGCTTCTCACTGCGCCTGATTTCTTTCTTCCTCCGGTAGTAGCAGGACTTTTCGTCGATTCGCGCTCAACTCTCTAAAACAAAATAACACAAGAATATTTACATTCAAAAACAATAAACGCGGAAAATACCGTCCTCACGGAAAACAGAATTTGCTAAACTACTTTTTTATATTATAAAAAAATCTTTTTCAGACATTTCTTTGTATAGCCATTTGCAACGTGATTCGCTCGAATGAACCGAGAGGAAATCATTATTTTCGTAACGTGACCAAGACGCAATAGATTGCTCATAAATTGGGGGAGCGTTTGCTCTCATTATAAAACAATTTAGGTCAGTTCCTAATCGTCAACAGTCTTAGTGAGGATATTATAAGATACTTAAACATTTAAACATAAAAGAAAGACGCAAACAGAGCGCGTTCAAGCAGACTCGGCTCGTAGTTATGAATTCCAATACGAACTCTGTATTAATGACATTATAGGGCGCCCTTTAAAATGGAACCAGTCAGTCGTGAAGCAGCAATCCACTTATTTCGGCTGACGGCGGGCGATCCCGGTCCGAATTGTGTCGAGTCATGACTCATGGCGCTCGGCGCCAGTTATGCTGAGTCATCCCGAAGTCGGCAAGAAAACGCCAAGTATTGCCGAGTCAGCGGCACACCTCGACAGTGGTTATTGCGCTGACAGAGCGGAAAGAGCGGCCGCTGACGGCTTGCGCGCACTCCGCTTCACGAATATAGAGTAATTCGCGATTACGTTAATATACAATGGTAGTTTATTTTAATTAACCTACCAAGATAACAGTTAAGGGTGTTCCTAAATTCAAAATACGAAACATCACCGACGGCCACGATAAAGCAATTCCGACTAACAAATTAAACTCCTGTCGTCAGAGCAACAAGTAATAAAATGAGGCAAGGACTCGATAAATCACATTGACAAGAAAGGAAACAAGAGATTGTTTGACGACACATCAATTGTAAAATTTTGACAAAAAAATATTAAAGCGACAATAATCAGCGTAAACAAACATAAAATATACAAAAAGTAAATATGGATACGTTGAAACTGTGTGATATAAAAACGTGCTTATAAAGAATATTACACAATAATTTACAAAATCTTCAAAAACGTTTTCATTATAACTTAACTACGTATTATAAACGTGCATTGGATAATATATAAAATGTGGTACGTTATCTGTTGACTCAGCTGACCGTGTTGTCATAACAAAATTTACGACAAAACATGCGAAACTTCGTGGGGTAGCGGGCGGGGAGTTGGCCACGACATGCTAAGCATTCGTGAAAAATGGGGCAACTCAGGGTGTCGGGTGTATCCCCCCTATGGTGGGGGGTGGGGGCGGGAGCCGCCGGTCGCGACTGAACTGTTTATGTGCACAGGCGGGCACTACGCTTTGACAACGCGCTGCGTCATCGGGAAATTGACAAACAACCTGTTTGTATACGTGTAGCGAACATTATTGGTTCACTTTGCGTGAATTTTTTGCAGTTAGTAAAAATAAAGTATGAATTCAGCGTGATTCTTTATTTAAGTAATACAAACGAAAAGGTACGTTATGATGAAAAACGTTTAAAAACAAAAAGATTACGTCAAAGTTATTTATGAAAGTACAATAATCGTGTTGAAACTTTGAATACAAATTTACATTAATTAAGGAGTAAAACTGAAACAATCGGTGCTCGCTTTAACTCTTGTGTATGAATGGAAAGTTTTTAAAACGTTAATTAAAACTTTTACATTTGTACAGAACGAGCACGGGGGGAAAGTTATGAGTCATTTGGCTCAGTTTCATATTGACTTTGGATTAGACGCCAATTGGTTACGTCATGTAATGAAATGGTCGTAACATTTACGCCCATCCGCCTATGGTGCCAGGCGCCGCTTCGAGAATGCATGATTGTGCCAGTACTCAACACCAATTTAATTTATGAGATAATTATAACCTCTTATGAGATTTTGGCTGCAGTTTCCTTTCCTATTGTGCAAACTATTATAAAGAAGTTCTTTTTGTATGTTTCCAAATATTACGTTTCCGTGTCTACTTTTATGTAGGCCATCTTATTTTACATCTTCACAATTTGTAAAAGATTAAGATCTCAATGAGCGTTATGTATGAACATAAACGGGAACGTTATAACTCTAGCCATTTTACAGTTCTACTCGTCATCTTTACTGTAGTCGTTTTATGTTCAAACGATCTTTCAAAGTCATGACATTATCGGAATTGCGATAGATCGAACAAAATCACGATTGAAGTGAAAGTGAAATAGCGCATTAAAGAGAAAGTGTGGTGTTAGTGGCACGGCTGACGCCACTCGTGGCTGACCTACGCAATGCGCCACAAACTAGGCCACGGTTGATTCTTGCAACAAGAAATGCATCGCATTATCTTTAACCATCTTACAAACTGCTGTGGCTTTATCTTCTTAACTATAATACCATTAATCTTGGCCAACGCTTCATCTATCGCTGCAGTTTTAAAAGTAAATTCTGTGAACTCTTTGTGTGATAGTTTAGTTAAAAATTTGGCAAGTTGCCACATCGCTCCGTATAATGGTATCCGTGAATTATCACGTCACATTTAACAAACCGTAGGGGATAAGGGGCGATTAACTAAATTTATTACTGCAATCTGAGGAAAAAATATTTTACTGATACATCGAAGTTTTGACTTCACTCTCTATTTTAAACGTGATTGCGCTAAAATGTTTGTGGCTTGGCAAAACTTTCGTATTATGTTTACAATGTTTACATTTCTCGAATTCAATTAAAGTTACTATGTGATATAGCGGTCCATAAACGGAAAGCAATTCAGACTTAGCCCGCCAGTAACATCTGCGAACACTGAAGTCTACTGCAACGAATAAACACATTTACTTTGTACAGTTTGTCATAAAGGCGAACGGTCTGTTTTATATTAGGTATATTACGTTTTATCATGCCATTCACCCGACGGAATAATGGAACCTTTAACCCTTTATCGTCTAACCCGTAGTTATACTGCACGTGACAGATTGTAGTCT
>NW_023593538.1:0-22115 GCF_014839805.1 Manduca sexta
TTACGTATTGTAAAACGATGCAATTGTCACACATACTGGGAACTTGGCAACAACAACCTGATCTTTACTGCCGTCCAATAAAGAACATATATAGGCGGGCACATTTACGAGATTAATCGACGTAGTGGGTGTACACTCAAATTCGATCGACACCAGTCTCAGACTCGAAGGAATTATACCACACTCCGGAGTTACTTCGAAGGATCTCAATAAAGAGGGTTCCGAAGTTTCGTACTTTTTTCAACCTAGAAAAATATAATGGAAAAATAAAACATAAGAAATTATAGTTTAAACATTTTAATACCCCCATTATAAATTATATAAAATAGGTAGTAGGACTTACTTAAAATAAATGTTATATTTGCCACGGTTCAACAAATACATTTCTCTGACCACAGTGGAATTTACTTTCACGTTTCCGTAATTAAGATACGTTTCAGCGGGATTTTCGTAGGCACATTCAACCATGACATCGTAACACTCGGCCGATAAGTATAAGGTGTCAATTAACATTGGTTCACCTCGGCCATCCGCGTCGTATATCTAAGAAAACATAATGTAACAAGACAATACCTTCGATAAGAAGACATACTTAATTGTAATAACTCATGATGTTATTTTGGGTATAGTATATATTGGTTAGAAATAAGGAGTAGCAGTGTATGTGCGCGCTAATTATCGCAGTATTACATGTAAACGTGTTCTAATTTTAGCCTAAACATTACAACTCAAAACCTCTCCACAACGATGAGCATAGAAACACATCCTTTGGGTTACCTGTTTATAACTCAAGGGCGCGGTAGCAGATTTAAAGTTTGGTCAAACGACATATTGTACAGTAAGTAGTGTATTACAACTGTTTACTTCCCTCCAGCTTCGCGTCGCCATCTCGCCCCGTCTAATGCTCAACCAAAACTTTAACTTTATGTATGCTTACATCAATTGTGAGAGTTTTATGCGAAATAACACCGACTCTACACGCAATGTATGTCACTGGAACTACTTGATTATCCTGTCTGGGTACGATGCCTGATGTTTGAGCTATAATAAAATCTTCCATGAACTCCTGGGAATTCCGTATTTTCCACATTATTGGCAAAATAGAGTCATTCTTGACAATGAATCTGTCATCTTCTCGACGATACAGTAAAAGTTTTCCGTATTCTGTACAATTATAAAAAATAACCATCGCAAAGTGGTCTTGGTAATTCATGTAGAACTAGGATGTCAGGATTACTAACCAATTTGCTTAGTAAGCGGTAGTATTTCTACTACGGGTACTACTCCACTGCAACCAATATTAATCGTTATAATCTCTGGATTATCTTTTACACAAAAAAGTAGCACGCTATTATGGATTCCAACTTCAGCGGGGGCTGCCGATATAGTCAATTTTCCACGACATCCCGGCTAAAACAAAAAATATCCGCATGAGTTTTTATTAAGTAAAAATTATTTTAGTTTGGCGCTCAGACTAACCTCTAATGTAACGAAATCTTTGTCAATTTGAAAAACGGTAGTTTCCTCTTGGAACTCTATTTCAACATCAGCCGTAATTAAAGAAGAGTTTTTCAAATCAATTGTGTATTCTTCTTCATATATTCTGTTTCATATAAATACGTCAGTTAATATATTAACGTTTAAACATCTAATCAGTTAACCACAGCTCTAAATTCTAACTGTGTTGTGACTAGCATAGAATACTTCATTAGTAGAACCTTTTCGATAATAATTCACGAGTAGATAATATTTTTACGCACCTAAAGTTTCCTATAAATATGGGTCCAAATTCAAACATCTTGAGATTATCTAAGTAAGTCACTTTGTATACTTTGTCCTCTACGGCTCTTCTAGCGAAGTTTTGGAACATTTTTTTTGGTCTACTATCCAGTCTGCAATAATGATTACCCACACATAAATCTATTTTTAATTTTTTAACGTACTTAGCCATTCTCTAGTGTATGTAGGTGAAGTATAAATACACGGGTATCAATTTTAAATGTTATAGTACGTGTATTGTTAATTTAATACCTTGGTAAATCGCATATACCAACAACGTTAATATCAACTCTGGAGTCTGGCCACCCGCTGACTTCGACGTATCGTTTAACACTAAAATTGCCCTCCACTTGCGGACTGAACGAGTATTTACATCTAACCAGGTCACCAGGCTGCAGCACTAAGCGCCGCTAGTCGCTGAAACAATAGTACAATAGTTAGGTGTAAAGTAAATTTAGAATTGGCAATAAAATATTACGTGCTCATTTACCGGGTATTGATTTTACACTGCGCAACGGCGGTGGATAAAATATATCCAATTCACTCTCTTCCGTCACTATGTTTTCCACAGATGTAGAGGGAATCTCACTTGTAGACGTTTGTGAGGAAGTTACCTGATTTTTTTTATGAAACATGTAATCCTTCTTTGTGCTACATCGCGTAAATATAAAAAATCACAATATAAGATCATTATTTACTCACTTTCTTGGCACAAGTGCAATGCCACTTAGACAAAATGTTTAGTACATTATCTTGCGTTGTATCATCTAACAAATTTAGATCTGTTAATTGATTACATTCACACTTTTTTATCTGCGCAAAAAAAATATTCATCGATGAAATTTCTAAAAATACATTTTTATAATCTTGTATAAATAACTAAACTTGAGTCACACAGTGCCACATGCAACAAATTCATAATAATTAACATTACCAAAGCAAATTAAAAAGTATAAACAAAATAATGTTCTGCTAGCTCATATAAAGATTTAATAGTATTTACGTCTCTAGCTTTATATATTTACTATTTTGATATATATTGAACAATATAATAAGTTTTAATTCAATACCGGCATTTCATCTAAGTACCGCCATTTTAACGGATCCTCATGATGAATTGTGGGAAACGTCTTAGGAAGTAAAACTGTAAATTCTTTCTGTTTACTGGTAGAGCAAGAATATCATGTTCTTCCTCTTCTTTAAAGCATCCTGTACCACTGGCGAATTCACAAACATATTCACCAACGCTTTTTGTATTGCATACAAGGACACATTATGAAAGTTAGAGGAAAACCTCTATCTTCGAAACTAACTTCTGACACCTATGAATAAAGTTTAATTTTAATTAATTCATTAATTTTGAAATGTGAACACACGATTGTGTACTTTACCTGAAATTGAACTTCGGATTTCCTTTTTGCCTTTTTTTGTGCCGCTCCCACCACTTGTCCATTAAAACCATAAATGGGACTTCCTACATCACTTTCCTCAAAAACCCAATTATTAGCAATGTTGATAAGATTCTCGTACGTATTTTTAGTGTAATCGTTATACTTAGTATTCATAACTAAGAATTCGCTTGTAGGTTTTGCTATTAAAGAAATTTTAATATTAGGCAAAATAACATTATGATATGCTAGCAAATGTATTTTAATTCATACCTCTAGTATCCTCCTTTTTTATTTTCTTCTTTGACTCCGATGCATCTACTTGCAACAAAGATTTGCTACGATCTAAATAAAAGAAACAAACTGCAATTTTCAATCTGTTTTCCTATAAAAACTTAAAATGAAAATAATAAATTTGTTATTACCTTTACCAGATTTGTCCTTTCGGATAATTTCCCCGACTTGTCTTTAATTAAAAACAAAAGATTATGTTTAATAAAATTTCGACTATAATATTCTAGTTTATAACAATATAAATTACTAACCCTATTGATTCGTAATATTTTTGTCGACGTTCCTCTAACCCATAATTTATATAAATAGATTTTAACTCTGGGGATGAGTTTTCAAATTCTTCTGCAGTCATATCTTCAAAAGATTTTATTATGCCTTCTATTTCAACTTCGTCATAAACTTTGGACATGTTCCTATAACCAAATATATTATAAAATGCGCCTACTAGTTGTAGTAAACAATTTACTTACTCTATGTAATGTAATTTAATTCAATTACTTACTCATCAATCAAATCATTTTCCCTGTGAGTTTCTTCATACGTTTGTGCCCACCTATAGAAATCAGACTGACATAACACAAGGTGTACGTTCCATATTGTGGGCTTACACCTCAACACTGTAGTAAGGACTAATGGAGGATTTTTAGAACAAGACTCGTTAAGCAGTCTACTACAAAGCCTTTCATAAATTTAGGACGGCTAAAAAAATCCGTTAGCAACTCATGAATTAAATCCTGCAAAGTTAGTAATTGTGTTTAACGTATTTCGAAACTAAGTTTGAAAGCAAAGTTTTAATGCTTAAGCAACTACCATGTGAAATAGTGTAGTAGATCCCATTGCGCCCAAAGCAGAATGGGAAGCAATCGATGAATTAGACGATTTCTTTTTCTTTTATCGCTGGCTTTTGATCGAGGGTTCCAACGTTTTTATTATTCGCCAAGAACTCTATTTTTCTTAAAATGATATCAAACTCATCTTCATTTTCATTGAATGCTTCTACAAGACAATGTTGATATAAAACTTGGTTAGGTTCTTAACGGGCACTATCTACTACTTTACATTTAAAAAATAAAATTATAAATTAAAGATGAAAACACAATCAGTAATATAAGTATTACTAGCATCATACCTTGGCTGACACCATCGTTATCGTCTGAATCCCCTTTCGCATGTTTCTGCGACATTTCGAAAGTTTCATGTATCGCACTGGTTAAAATTTGTTTCGCTGGACAATCACATATACATAGTGCTTCCACAATACAGAGGTCAACATTAATTGTGGGTAAATCTATCCTTTTTCCGATAGAGTAAGCTATTTCTTGACAATGTGCTTCTAATAACGCATTTTATGTTAAATTAATAGCTAATTACCATTATTAATATCTTAAAAAACAAAACAAAACAAATACATTATTCAGTGTTTGTAAATTTATGCATCACTTTACCTTCACATGGGGATCCATGTACAAAGACGAGAAGACCTTTCATATTTTTGTCTGTTTTTGTATCGGTCGATGAATGGTCAAACACGTGTAAACATTCTTTAAGCGGATCTACATTGTTTTCTTTTAATGATTTGATCTCATCTGGAATAATGTTAGCGTAAGCTTATGCATATTTAATTACTTAACTAATCAAACCTAATTAGGCAGTTTACTTTTTCTAAAAGTTTTTAACGCTACCACGATTTCACTGGTAACTATGGATTGCAGTCTCGCAAACAAATAAGAAAATTAAAAGGATTCAAGTGATCATTCCGGTTTTGTTAAGCCACTTCTTTGCGTGGAAGTCTTAGATGTAAAATAAATTTAAGTATAACTATAAAATATATAGTAGTTTGTATAAACATGAATATAAACCGGCAACGATTTCCGCTTCAGTTCTAAACTTTCTTGGAGTTGCTTCCTTAGGAGTAGTTGATTTCGGAGTTGGCTTTGAGCCTTTAGCTGTTTTTCTAAAAGTAATAATATTTATTTTTATATTTATTTATACATAGGTAAGTTTAAACATTCAAGAATTTCCTAATAATAATAATTACTTTGCTGCTGTATTAGCCCGAGTACTGAGAGCTCTTGCTGCTGCAGATTCCTCCTCGAGAGCCCTAAAATAATATTTTTTTCATAAATGTGATTAAATTATATCTTATAGCCATACTATATTGAGTTGAAGCGAATATATTTTATTAAGGTACATTACTTGGTAACTTTTTCTGTAAATTTCTTATAGAAGTTTATTATTTCGAATGGTAAACCAGTCCCAGGTCTTATAGCTGGTACGAGCATTTCATCCGGTTTGTTATAATATTTAGTAAGTAGTTGATATATTTCATCTTCTTCCTTCCACTTTCTACAACCAATAATAGGCATGTAATGTCTTATTACAACGAACTGTTAAAATATTTATGTTTCTGTTTTGAACTTGTACTTACTCATCGCTATGAGCTACAATCAGTTCTATTGGAAAAGGGCAGGGATTCGTTAATCCAAAGTAGACGTCAGTAGTTTCCGCCCAAGGTAGAGTAGGGGAAAAGTTAACATGTGGCCCAATGATATGAACCTGTGGTAGGATTCCCTGCCCTGAGACTGGTATAGTCATTCTAGTCGGATTCATGTGAAATCTGAATATAAGTAAGCCTTCGTATGTCATCTGTTTGAAATTTAACATATTACTATCGTTTAGTTATGCACAACCTATCGATTCTTCATGATGAACGATAAATACAAACCTCCATTGTTGGTTTGAAGGCTACACTAAGCCATCCTCCTTCGCCCGGTTCGTATTTTCCTGAACTATCCAACACCACCATAGGATTGGGGCCAGGTGCTTTCAATTTTAATGTCACATACCAAATGCAGGTAGGTTTACCCCTAATAGGAATGAAGAGTTTTAATTTTAAAGAAGTTCTAAATTTAAGATCTGGGTAGTTTTGTTAAAGTACTTACACGTTTTTTAATGGTATTGAACAAATAATTTTATCTCCACATCTAACAGACCCGAAATTAATTTCTGCCACATTGGATAGTAAATACGGCACTGCACAGAGTGCTTTTATCTGAATTGGTATTGTTACACCGTATGGTATCTGAAAAAATGGATTGGTATCACCATACACCTTCGATAATTTATGTAGTACATAATAATCCTGTAACCGTTCCGTTATCTGCACACGCTCAAGTAGAAGGTAAAGGTTCAGTATAACATGAAAATAACTTTCTGTACCTCTAAATTAACACACGTTTCAACGGGCTCCTCCAGCTGTATAAAGTCGTTGGAACTAGGAGAAAACATAATTTCTAATTTGCCGGCTTCTCCAGGACTTAGCTTTCCACATAATTTTATTCCCAGCCATGGAGGTATGTGAGTGCCTTTTGCGAAATGAAGTTTTGTAGGAATAGGTCCATAATTAATAACTTCGGCCATGCATTGCACCTGATAATGCATAATTATTTAAGCAAGCTTATTTCATTCAAAGTTAAACATTTTGCTACATAAGGATTTTGAAAAGTCTCATACCGTACTCCCCGTTATCACAACTCCATAATCGATTACATAAGATGTTGTGTGAAATCCAGGAATAGGTCCCATCTTTGATGTATTGGAATAAGCTGTTAGTAACTCCGGTCGCAACTTTATGTGATTTATGACTAAAATTCTTTCTATCGCTAATTCAATGTCCATCACAGAAGGGTAAGCATCCTATATAATTTAAAAAAAAAATCTATACCATAATTAAGTAAGTACATAATATATTATAAAATAAATAAGATTAGAATAATAAATATTTATTGTATCGTAAGATATAAATAAAATTTTACCCAAGAAGAGCAAATATGCCAATTTTGTTGCAATTCAGGATCTTCGAAACATTTTTCAGTGAGAGGCGAATTTAAGTGTTCTGATGGAGATTTCGTAAAAAGTTCGTTAATTGCTTCTAAATATTCCATTGTCAACATTGGAATAGCTAAATATCCTACTTCAGGGTGTATCTATAGAAAAGAAGATTTCGCTCATAAATATTACGGTCTTAATATTACTTTTATTACAAGTAAATAAACCATTAATTTAACTATATCTTTACTGTTATATAAAGCTAAATAGTTTGTGTGTTTTTTCGAATGGAAAAAATCTTTAAGTGTTGAATAGCCTCTTTATGGATGAAGGAAATACTGCCGTGCTAAGCACAAAAGCGGTATATCAGGGAAACCTTATTTCGAGATAATCGAAGTTTTGTAAATATAGTTTTATAGTTTTGTATGTAAAACTGAGATAGAGAAACTCTTTTAAGATTTTTTAACAAGTTCTAAACAAGATAAGCGGAGCAGCATTAATGAAAAATGTTGTCAAATCGCAAAAAAATTATTCCTTTTGACAGCTTCCGTTGCGTCCGTTGCGTATACGGTTAAAGTTGTGTAACAATGTTATATTTATATTTTTTGCGACATTATTCTCTTTTCGTACACATAAAAAAACATAGGTATTCATAATTTACGTACATGAATAATGCCTGGTCTGTGTAAAGTCAGGTAAACCTGGGGAATAACACCCCATCCAAACACTTCAATTGGTATGTGAGGCAGATGTCCTATCTCTAACAGAAATACTCTATTGAAATAACCTACAACACCAGGCCTTACAACTATTTTCATTTCAGTTACTTCTTCAGGCTCTAGTGCTTTTTCTGGCGGCACTAAGTCGAGAATAGTTCCTTCTAATTCATTTTCAAGCACAGGTTCATTTAAGTAGGTTTTGTATTCAAATAGTAATGGTGCTATATTTGATATAACCAATTGTTCAAAAGCGAGCTCGTGAAAAGATCTTATTTTGAAATTAATTTGTTGAGTATTTATCTTGTACATTAAATCTGAACTTTGGCCAGTCACTATTATAGATTCTGGAGGTCCCCCCAATACTTCACATTCTAAAATAGCGCGAACATGTATATTTGTTTTAGGTCTAAATATCACATGGATATATTGTATTTCACTTGGTTTTAAAAGTCCTCTATGTGGAACTAGCTGCAAAACGTCATTCACATTGATCTTTGTAGCCTTTTGCTTTCTAGCAAATTTTCCTATCCAATCAAATTGTACGTCATATTCATCAGATATCATTGGTGCGATTTTTTTCATAGTTCTTGTTTTCATAAAATTGAAAGAAGCAACTGAATCTTCGTCAATCACGGATTCTAATTGTTCGTGAATGGGTAAAGCTATCTCTTTCGTAATGCTTTCTTGATCTATTACTTTTTCTAGGTTAGAAACCGCTGAAGGTAAGCCCTCAGCCTCTTGAACAACGCTCACTGAAAACACCACATTAGTAATTTTTGTTTATCTCGGTAAATATTTTAAAACCGTAATAAAATTATTACTCGATATATATACAGTTCTTTATCACGAATAATAATTGTTAATCTTTCAGTATTCAGACCTAAAAATATATTTATTACTAAAAGTAACTTACAAGTAGTCTCTGTGGCTTCAGTAGACGTTTGAATTTGACTAGCTTGGTCGGTATATGGTACCTTAGGAATTTCCGGCTATAAGATAAATATTTTATTTTATTAATGACTGGAATTCATTCAATTTTATATACTCATTAATTATAAGGAAAGTTTTAATACGTAAGTTTTACAATAAAAAATTTCCTAATAAGAGATAAATCAATATTATTTTTATTTGATTTTATTTTATTTGAAATAACAAACAGCTTATGTTATACGCAGAGCTATATATATAACACATTTATAATTAAAGTTAAACCTAAAAGTATTCACCAATTAATTGAACAATTGAGTAAGTAAATACCGCATGATCATAGATACATAATAACGCAGATTATAACCACCATTGTACAACTTTCTAAATTAAACTCGAAGATTGAGAAAACGAGAGGAAACTTCTTGTCACGAGTTGGCACCAAAACTTTTAAGTTGCCAAAAAATTAAGAACAAAGTGTTTAACTTACTACTACTGCTGCTGTTATTATAGACTTCTTCCACTGCAATTTGTAGCAAACTAGTAATGGAGTAATATTCTGTATCTTGATAGTCTTACTCTCCAGGCTTCCATTAAGTATACACTGAAAATCAACTCTAGGCGACAAAACGAACATGTTCGGAAAGTTCACCTTTCAATCAATTTAATTGCATCCTGTAAACAAATTATATTTAAGTGATTTTAACTATAGACCACATTAAACGTCTTTGAATGACATTATAGATACTTGTTAGTTTAATACGAACTTTGTTTTTATGCCCCTTGAATCTAATTCTCATTAAATCACAATAGACTCGAGATTTCAGTGATAAATGTTTAGTAGTATCAAACAAAATTTGTATTTTCATAACTTCTTGATCTTCCAAACGTTCTTCAACTAAGTGTGTGAGATTGAATGCTATTTTAATTTTATTAATATCTTCAAAAAAATGTAAGTGTCCCTTGCGCAATGGTTCTACAGGTTTTAATGTTAAATAATCTACAAATATCTGCGACTGGTGTGAACCGATTTCATTAATCATCTTCGAGACATTCAAATCTGATTCATTATAACAGATGCAGCAACAATGATTTTCTTCTTCAGGCAATATTTTATATGTATTCTGCTTTTGAATAATAGCAAATGGAGGCTTTACGCTTATGTCGATATCCAAAGGTAATTTAGAAACGTTTTTAATGGTAATTATATCTGAAATGAATTAAAAAATAACCTTTAAAACATACCTTTACAGGTAGAGTTTCCCAGCTGTTTTGCAAAAGGAATAAACAAATCGTACGCGGAAGTATTACTCGGTTTTAAAATAAGGGATAAGTTTAATGATAAAGGCTTTTCTGAAATTTTATTATAAAACTGCGAAATCGGCAAGCCCGTAGATAATATTAAAATATGTAGTACCGGTTAGTTTGTAATATTCGCTATACGGCCCGTAGTCATATTGTAAGTCTATAACAGAAGAGGAAACTTCTATTTTCGGATCAACAAATTCAGCTATAATTTGACATTCAAGTAGCAATTCTTTTTATTAATACCCTCGACACTGCCCACAAGATACCACATTTCTTTGACAGTGGTTACTTTAGAAGATAAACCTGTAATAATTAATTCAATTTTTTCCCCTGCAGCCATTTTAAAAACTTTAGGATCCAAGCTAAAGAATCCCCTGAAACAATTCAATAATAATTACATAACTCATTCATTATTACGTGACCTTATCAAAGTATATATGAGGCACTCTTTACGTACGCGGTATGTTGTTTCGTTTTAGGGGCTTTATAGTGTTCACTCCACTCTAAAGCATGCATTCGCGTCCCACGGTTTTCCATAATCACTTTGGAATTCAATGGTATTTTGGTAAAATGGCGCCCGAGTACAATTTTGTCACGAAGGTCGCCAACCAGTATGCTTGTACCAACTCCGGTAGCAGACAAAGGTACTAGCTGCGTAGAAAAATAATAAAAATAGCGTTTCTAGAAATATCTAGGAATTGTAATAAGGAAAAACGTCAGCGTATACTAACAATATCTTTGACTTTTTCCAACTGAAGCACCGCTTTATTTGTGTACGTATCGGCATCTATTAGATATAAAGATAGCTGCAAATCTGTTTCCGATTCAGGTTCAATGTACCCTTCAGTGGGCTGAATATGCCAACGGCCATCTTTATTTAGCTAAAACGATTTATTGAAATCATTGTCTCAAACATATCGTCATGTTGATTGATAATTGCAAGTACCTAGTTATTTATTTAATTTTCCCTCACCAATGATGCCTTAAAATAAACGTTAACTGGAGAATCGTTGCACATTGTTAACACTTTTTGGGTTCTGTTCAACAATTTAACTTGTCCCCAATGTAGAGCCATTGGCGTGCACGTCACTATGGGTCGCACACCGCAACCCGCTACATGGCAAATCTCGATAGATTGGGACAGACCAAATAAATGTATCCTGTTGAATTGTATAAATATTTTATAGAAAAATATTATAAATAATGTTCTAGTTAAATTCTACATTAACACAGTATTGTTAAATATAGTTATACCGAACTGAGTACTCTTGAACTCCTAATACTCCTGTTTTTATAACAACGGGTAAGGATACCGAACTGTTGGGTTCTATCCATCCTTCTTTGACACCAACGTCTACTTCTAAGGGCGTTTCTTCCTAGAAGTATCCATTAAAACTTTTTATTATTATTATTTATATCCCGTCCATTCGTATAAGGTAGCGTAACCTAACAAAAATCGATTCCCACCATAGCCCAGTTTGCAAAATCCTAGCATAACTCTACCTAAACATTTCAAATTATGCAGGTTTATACGCCTGCGACCAGTGACGATATAGAATTTGTGAATGGCATTTTGAAAATATGTGATTTTATTTTTCTGTAGTGCATCTTAGCAGTGGCCAAATTATTATTTCAATGAAGTGCCTAAACATTTTGAAATATTTATTATATGTATCTATGTACTTAGCAGTATTTTTAGTATTGCAACAACATACCTAATCTAAATGTCTTCGACATTGATTTATGGGCAAGTACTATTGCTCTTTAGTTTTTGTTATATTTTCACAAGATTTTACTAAAGTTAGGTGGAATGCTCCACTCATGGCCCACCACTAATTTCTTATGTAAATTATTAAATATTGTTATTCCACATATTGTAAAGTAATCAAATATTTTTGTTTATATTCTTTCACGAAACGATTTTGTGAGTTTTTTAAAATTATGTGGGTGATCAAGGGTTCTATTACCTTATTACCTAAGTATATTTTTAATTTATTACTTTGTTATTTAAAATTAATAAATTAGCTGCTAACTTTATCATTATTAGCTTAAACTGTTACTCTCGATGCGTGCGTTAAAATGGGATCACCTATATTTCATCATAATCTATTTATTGTACAAGCGTCAAATGTGACTAATTTATAACTGTGTTAGGCCAACCTAATAGAAACTTCAGTTACATAGTTATGTTATGTTCTTAGAGTACTATTTAATAATTATATTTAGTTTAATATATATAGAAAAAAACTGCGGTCGAATTAGGAACCTTCTCCTTTTTTTGAAGTCAGTTAATAAAATGAGTTTGATTAAATATAACTATATACGTACTTTTGATTCGTCCAAAGTAAAATACCCATAAAACTCATTTGAGGATATGACTATTTCTTTTTTATATGGAAAATCCAGGAAGCATGCCCTCAGTTTGATGTCAGGCGCTGACGTAATCTCGGGCACCGTTGCATTGAAAATTACTGGGAGTACGACGGGGGGACTGTCAGACTTCTCAAGCTCTAACTCAAGAGATGTTTGATTGGCTCTGATTAAATTCGCTGTCAATGTTACCTGTAATAATTTATTAATTTAACAGATACATTATTTCGTGCCCGATTTCCAAGTCACATAACATAAAACGTTTGTGTCAGTTCGAATGAAATACATCTATAAATATCTTGATTGGAATTCGTGCCGATATAGCGATAAGTTCACTCGCTTATATAATAGAATGGATATATATATTTAACTTGATGAAGTGTACGTTCCGCAGTTACAATTCTGTCGAACATTTAGGGATGACAGCGTGAGCTTTTTTCACGTTACCTTACGTTATCAAAGAGTTACAATATTATACCTTGAGAGAAACTCTCGATTCTGGTTCTATATCCACTTTACACGGCTCAATATTAAACTCTCTGGGCCACTGTGGCACCTCAGGTTTGGGCATCGCTACAGCATAATCCTTTAGAGTTATACTACTGATCTCAGGACCGTCAGATGATATTTTAACGGACCCATTAACGTGTACAACAGACTCGTTGATAACGTCCAATTCCATAGTTTTAGGCACACCTGTAAATAATGCAACAAAAAGATGCAGCTTTTAAATGTAGTAACCAACTAGTCTGAATAATTACAATGATTATTTTATATTACCTAAACTAACCATGCCGAAATCTAAACACGGAATACTAAATGTCAGCGAAGGGTAGACGACTTCTCCCCTACAAAAGATAGAAATTGTAAGCGTAAATAAGTTGCACATATATTACAAACATTAACGTCATAAAAATGTATAAAAAGTAACTGACTTACTTTAAATATAACTTCAATACTACGTCTGTGTCGCGTATAGAAAAATTGATTTCCTCAAAATAGGGACCCTGATTTGAATTACAAAATGAAATAACAAATATATCTTTATCCCCTGGTCGTAAGCAATGCATTTCCGGCGAGCATGATATGATACTGCCAAAGAGCGGAGGCACCTCCTTGTACACTATCACGCCATTTATATGACCTGTTTAATGACAAAAATAACGTTTAATTTTAAAATATTTTGCAATTATTAAAAAAAATTGCTCACTCACCTCTATTTATTGCAACAATTTCATAATTATATGTCTTATTAATATAGACACAATCCATATCCAGTGTTTCTAAGTTTAAATAAATGGAAGGAGGCATAGATGCGCCCATCATTTTCAAAGCTATACGATCGCTAACTCCATCTATATCTAAATACGCAGTTGCTTTAAACTCTCCTATTTCTTTGGGAGAAAATATAACCGTGATTTCAGTTCCCTTGTTTGGCCACAAATTTCCTTTCTATGTGTAAAGAGATAAAAAAGGCAGATATTAATAAAAAATTAAACTAATAAACGTTTCGCTGTGTATTGATTATAAAATATACCAACAATCGGTGTGATGGAAAAATGTGTATTCTGAAAATGCAGCGTCTCGTCAGCCACAAGAGCTTGAATTTCATCGAAAAATATTCTTGTGTACACTCTTTCGTGCTCGCTGCTGCTTAAAACATCATATTGCACTAATTTCATATATTTAGCTGATTCACTTTCTTTTAAATCGTAAAATATACCAGCTAATTTCATTTTCTCCTCAAAATCTGATGAAACATTATTTTTATAAAATATAATGATATGCAACTTTTTCCAAAGTAAAAAAAAAAATCTTACCATAATATACACAGTCGTTTTTCATACACATGAAGGTAAGCAAATGATCAGATTTGTTAATAATCTTAAATGTCTGTTGCCGAACCATTGTATTGTACGTGTCGAGGAAACGCACCACTTGTTTTTCTAATTCGACACTCACACAATGCGTGCTACCCATTAGCTTGATAATAAAGGTTTCTCCTGTACAATAAAAATTCAGTTAGTATACAAATTTAAGCATTTTTAATAAGAAACTTTTACATCGTACCTGTTTCAAATATAGCGTGTAATACGCCGTTGGATTCGCCGATTTTCATAGTTTTAAAAGACACTTTCACGTCAATTTTCTCATTGGGATTTAAATAAGCAGACTTCGGTTGAACCGAAAATGGACTGTGTTATATAAATTGTTTTATCATCATATATAGTTTACATAATATTAATTATTACACATAATAAATATAGGAACGTTACTTTACCATCGCACATCAAGAGTAAATCCAGCTGGTATTACCCCAACATTGTGAACGGTCATGAAAACGCTCTTTTCTATCTTAAGGGGTACTTTAGGGATTACGATTTCATCGGGAAAGTCAAATATCGGTCTTGGACCCATAGCTGCGAAAAAAACTTTTGTAGTCAAATACAAACAGAGTAGATATATTGCTCTGCATTTAAATTATTTAAGTTAAAAAAGCTTTTTGCACGCAGTTGCAAAACTAATAAACTATCGAATTCTTGCGTAATGTCTTACCTATTAGCGGCATGATGTATTGATCGAGATCAGTATAAAATGTAACTCTGTGAGTATAATCCTCGTACTGTACAGGCATAAAAGTAATAGCAAATGTGACGCTAATTCCAGGCGCTAGACGTGATAGCAATTGACCGCCACAAGGCTTTATAAAAAAATACGATGACTCCTTATATACCATATTCAGGAATGTAGGCGCCTACAAAATATTGAAATAAAATTATATTTGTTGATAATGCGAGTACGAAAAGATAAGATCACTTGGATGACTAATTAAAAAAATCAAACAGTTATTGCAGTCTACGTTTGGAATGTTTAGTGAGAAAGTAATACATAGAGAAGTTAAATGTATATATACATACATCATTGTATGGTACAAGTATATATAATAAATCCATTCTCTATGTATTTATAAATATTTTCCCAATTTTGCACATTTTATTTAGTTTAGCACATAGGAATAATCTAATGTTATCGACTATTATGCTTTTTCGAACAAATCATCGTTTAAACTTTCCGAAAAGTCGTTTAATCAAAAGTAAGTTTTAATAATAAAAGCAATATTACCTCGCTAACATTCTTAACGGAAAACTTAGCAACGATCTTATCGTTAGGTTTAAAATTCTGAAAAACTAAAACTCTAGGCGTAAAAGACAAAACAATATTTTTCGGTTTCTTTCCACAGCTGACGATGTTTTCTACTTCTATTTTATTTAAGTTCTGTAATCGTTGTAGTGTAGACATTTTCATTTCCTTTTGATATTCTGAAGGTACGATCTGAAGAAATAAATTATTGATTAAATTAAAACTATCTATGTAAAATTCTTTACGCATGTTTGTTCAACGGGTAAATAGAATTACTAAGGCACAGTTGATATCAGATGTAGAAACTTATTTCAATTTTACAATGTACTGTATATCGGACACAATTTTTAATTTTAGGTAGATTGTAATTTAAGTATTCCAGGTAATTCAAATGGAATTTTCATTGCTCATTTTGAAAGGAAAATCCAAAGGCATATCGAATACAAATTTCATAAGCTAACTATGTTGCAGGAGGACTGTTTTTTACAGGAAGACTGTTTTTACAGGAAGACTGTTTTCTACAGTGGTAGAAACATACTCAAGTTAGCAGATATATCTAGATTACTTATTTGGTAAAATATTTTGTTGAACGGTCCCATCTAAATCTAAATCTATAAGGAAATCTATGTATTTAAATTAAGTAGGTACTAAATATCTCTACCTAAAATATCTACTAGTAAGCATAACAAAAGCTTTAAACATAACATGTGTTTTATGGTCCTTATAATTATTATTACCTCTTCAGAAGTAAGCAATAATTTCTTCTTAGCAAGCAAATGGTACAATTCAGCTGTAAAGTAGCCATTCTGTTTGAATTTGTTTAAGATTTCCATGTTATACTCGCTTCATTTATAAAAGTGAAAAGAAACTTATTTACTTTCCGTATCTTGTATTCTTTTGACATTATGTCCATAAAATTCGTAACTAAGGCAAATATCTACAAACTTTTCAAACTTGACATTGTTCCATAGAGGTTTATAAGAAACACAAATTCCTACTTTTAGGTAAAATCACAGATTCTTTTTTATACGTTTGTAGATAATATACAGAAAATAGGAGTTTGTTACCACTGTATAGTTCGTGATGAATTACTCGTAGCCAGGTCACTATGGTTTTCAGATCTCCAAACTATTTTGCAAGCAGTGTGACACGGAGCTTCACCTTCGCATAGCCAACATAGATATAAACTGTTTACACCGACTATCAGCGCATATGTCCAAGCATCTTGCCAATATGATATCGTAATAATTCCAATACCACAATAAATTACGTACAGATATACGTATTTCGTATTATGTCGTTCAACCCTTAAGATGACATGATCTATAAGAGTTGAGTAACATGCACCTTTTAGATACCTACGTAATTTCTTTAGTAGGCTAGGTTCCACAATTCGGCACCGTGTGTTATTGTGGGTATTGCGAAATGATTAAAACTTTAATGAAATAGGAATTCGAAAGTGTTAAATAGCTCATGATAATCATTCATTATAATAATTGTATTAATGTATCTAGATTGCCTTATCAGCAGCAGCCTACGCCTAATGATAAACAATTGAAGCAAGATAAAAATTCACCTCCAAGGATTCGTCACCAAATGCGCTTATTTCTGCAGACGAACAGCAGTATTCATGCTGAAGTACTCTGCTACGAATCTCTATGAAAATAAGATGTATCTTAACCGATACAACAAATCTTCAACGGATATGATATTAAATCACAGTCACACAATCAGCGAACAAGATACTCCTATCGTCATGATGTAGAAAATTAAGATTTTGGAAAATATAAGATACTTAGTTTATATAAAGTAGTTGAAAAAATTTAAACAATTTATCGCTAGGCCACACATGTATTGCTATAAGATTAGCTCAACAAAAGCCAAACCGCGAGATTTAAAATTAGCTACATGAAGACATGTGGAACTATACTTCGGTTATCAATTAAGATAAATGCGCTTGTTAATGGGAACACGCAGTATTGCAAGGTATTTGACTTCGGCAAGAGGGCGCAATGGGATGGGTGCGGAAATAGCAGCGCGTCGTAATTTTAGTAGAATCGGGGCAACGCGGCCGCGGACAGAAATAGAGCCGGGGCACACGCGTTCTGCTGCTGTCAATTTCGTCCGGTTAGGGAGCACGATTAGCGGCTGCCGGCTACTTCGTGTCTCCCGTGACTGACCGAGCCACCGCGAGGAGCACCTCAGGTGCTTCAGCTCCGTGAACGAAAATCCCGCGAGTGCAGTGCAAAATAGTACAGTGCGCAGTTGCATAATTTGTGACTTATTTGCGGATATGTTTTTTGCAATACAATACTTAGATGCGCTGTTCTGTTCTTCGGATTTTAAATTTTTGCAGAAAATAAAATAGGTAAGGTGTTATTTTATTCAGTAAACGAAAAGGTTGATCTCTTACAATTTTAATATACATATTTTTCTAATAGACATTAGATAAAGATACTGAAGCCAATAAATACATCGTAAGTATACCTTAACCATTGTGGAAATTAAGATATCTTATAAAATTTCAGTATGAGGACGGAGGATGTTGATAATATGTCATATAGAAACTTATTTAATGTACTACTTAGACCGAAAACACTTTGATATTTTGGGATATGAGTGGCGGAATATATGGGTCGACAAGGCGTCGGCGACGCGGTAACGCCCGCACTATCCCGGTCACAGCTGCCGTTTGCATATGTTCATATTATTAGTACTCCAATACAATAATAAAAGAGATTATCACTTATAGAATCCGTATAATGTAACACTTTATTAATTATACATAATAAAATACCCTTAAAGCTCATAATAATATTAGTTCTTGATAAAATATTTCATTGTTGTCTGTTTAGTTTTCTTAGAGCTAAGTCCCAATATTTAAAATATGTGTAGTCTATTGTTATTTAATAATAAAGTTTTATTAAAAGTAAATTTAACCGATAGTGTTGACCCTATAGATTTATCACTGGTAAATACAATACAACCCTAATTATGTTGAATAAACGACAGTAAAAAACTCAGTAATCACATTTTGACCACTAAGCTAAGACCATTAAGCGATAACTGTGAGAATACAAAGCTGAAAATTCACGCAGATCGTAAACATGCTGAAAGGTCGAAGAAGAGATCACGGGAGGCGGTGCCGCCCACGCCCATCGCCAACCATGCTGTCAGACCACCGGCGCACTCTCCCACAGCCCTCAACCCGGCGTCCATACTCAAGGACTCCGCAAATGCATCGAGCACCACTCGCTAAGCCCGAACCCGATTACGAAGTAGTGGAATTTCCAAGTGAACAATACGTTAATGCAAAGCTGCAGCAAACACCACCACCACCACCTCCAAGGCCACCTTCAGGTAAACTGTCTATATTTATGTTTGAGAAAAAGTTTTGTGTCACAATACTTTTCAGTCAAGTGTTTAAATATGAGTTCTGGAATCTCACAACTTATTAGTATTTTGTGTCAGTAGGATATTCAAAAATAATCAAAATATCCCAATATCGATACGTGATCTTTAGGTCAACAAATGTAATATGAATACACTTAGTTCCAACTTCCAATCCAAACGAACCAACCCATGTAATACCCACCTTAAGTATTAGTCACCTACAAGTAGGTAAGTAAGTGAAAAAGAAATCTCTGAAGTTGAATTTGTTTTTATTCATTGGTCTTATTCATAATAAAACTATTAGAATTATCGGAAGTTTATCTGGGCGTTATCGGAGGCATGTAAAAATTGGTATTCATAATGGTTCAATTGCGCTAAAAGTCTCCGATAAAGATGCTTTAATTTATCGAGCCTAACCCCGTCTTTACACCTATGTTAAGCGTTCGATAGCAAAAATGGTTGACGTCGGTCAGCTGTTTCGTGTTTGACGCTTGTTGCCAAAGTCAGTGTGTACTTAGAAGTATACAACATTTCGATCATTTTCGTTTCAAGAAGTAATTTTATTTAGTTACGTATTAAAATGCAAGCCAGGCTGCTTTAGGTAAAAAATGTGTCGTCAGAAATTCGATCGGTTTTCTCTGGATAATGATGAATTCCGTAAACGGTATTATTTTTCCAAACATACGGCTGCATTTATAAGTGACTGATAGTCCGCGAAGAGTTGCAGCTTCACCGTATAGGTTGTGGCAGATCACCAGAATTGCAAGTATTAATTAACTGCATTGACATGTTGCGATCGTCATGAAGTAAGTTAATTCTATTCCATATTATACAGACTTCGGTAAATACGTATACCTAATGATGAGCTACTTTTAGATTAGTTTTTAATAGATGTAAGATGTTGGAGACCTCTATGGATTATCTTAAGCCACTACCAGTGGTATATGTAGCAAAGTGGAGCGTGCGCTTGTACTTATAACATGTTGCAGATTATAACTATGCCCCACTTCTTTTCAGAGGAACCCTTGTTAAGGCTGGAATTTCACCACGTAAAAGACTTCCCATCTATAATTGGTTGTATTTATTACACCCATATACAATAAAAAATATGGTTTGTGATGCAGCCTAATATTATATAGAAAAGGATATTATTTCCTCAATGTTGTTGTTCATAAGATTTAAAGGTTTGTTGTAGGTGACTTGTGATGCTAATCTTCAGATCAGAGAGATTGTTAGATGGCAAAGCAGCACTCATAACTCCCGGATATTGCAACAAGAACTTTGGTGTGTGGAAACAGCATTTTCAATGTCTGTAACATGGCATATCTTAAATTTGGCAATGTGAAGACTACTGTTGTGGCTCTTGCAGTGTTGCACAACATTGCAATTGCTCAAAGAGAAATATATGCCACAGAACAATGTTTCCAATATTGAAGAGGTGTCAGAATCAATTATTATCATCATTGAACCAAAATCTAGATTAAAGTTGTTCACACTGAAAGGTAACTAATTATACAACATAATTAAAGTTAGTCATTGTCATTTATTTTAATAAAATGTATATTTTTCTTTTATTAATATATATCAATTTTGATTTTTTATTTCACTGGTGCTCATTGTCCATCTGAATAGCATGTTGCACTTCTACTGTTACAATTTATTCTGCAGATGTGGGACAAACCTGAAATTATGCAATGTATAAGAATTCAACATAATTTGAAATAAAAAATGTTTATTCAAATATACAACAGTAGTATCCCACAGGATTATAGTATAAATTATAAATTACTTAATGATGATTTGTTAATACCTCCCTTATATTTCCAGGTGGAGGTGGATTACGAGTATAGTATACTAATGCATCATATGCATGCCTTAATCTGTGTACTTTACAAATTGTAAATCATATTTGATTATATGATGACTTGTCATAAGAGCCTTTTATATATATGCCTACATGATAAATAAAGGTTTTATTTATTTTATTTGTTATTTTAACTAATAAAGACCTCAAAAATGTTTTACTTATGACCTACCTAAAACAACAATGTCCTACATGATTATAACATAAAATGGATACATACATATCTCCTTTATATTTTCTATTGGAAGTGGGTTCTGAGGAGGCACAATGAGCATGATCTAAAAATAAAATTGATTTATTCCTTTTATATTTAATTGTGCTGTTTTAACTTTATTATTTGTGCTAAATGCCACCAGGGTACATAATCACTATTGTATATTATTCAAATATTTTATTTATATGAATATTTTAAGAGTGGCTATCATAGTGCGTATTGCAAGAGTAGCAATATTTCATTTCAGTTAGCACAGCTCCCCAAATGAATCTACGACATCTATATGAAATTGTAGTTCGTGTCGACATTCACGTTCAAGAATTCATATTCTTTTAGGGAGGGTTTTGGTTAGGGAGCGGGTTCATACCCGGTCCCTAATCAATTACTTCAACAAAATCTTGTAAAAAGCAATAGTTAGTAATGCAGGAATGCATAGCGCAAACGTTCAAATACAGAAAAGAGCTGCACCAACCTTGTCTTCCTCCAACTACATTTCACTTCTCTATTTTATCTCTCTCCATTTTATCGCAATTTGCTGCCTGCGTTCTTCCAAGTTTTACAAAGAATTTAGAGAACATCAAATAAATCTTCCTCCTGTATTTATTTTATTTACTTTTTGACAAACGCCATTGTGACAATGACTAGACAATTTTTTATTGTCTGTTTCCAGAGACAAGACTTGGTAGTAATTGGTAGAACTTATTTAAATTATTTTTTTCTACGAAATGGCAACATTGTGCACATTTAAAGGCCTTTTGTTATCGGAGGTTTACGAAACCATTATGAATAAGAAATTTTATCGAAGGCTCGATAAGCTTAGAGGACGTTTTAACTATTTGCGATTTATTCCTTCGATAAGGGTTTTATTATGAATAAGACCATAAATATTT
>NW_023593539.1:0-2134 GCF_014839805.1 Manduca sexta
TCATATTATCTAACACAGCGTAAACAAGATATTTATGGCAATTGAATAGCAACAGTACTGATAGTAATAATGATGGGATTAATTGACGCTAGTCTATAGCCAGAGCCTCTAGTATGGCACCATCATATCAGCGATTTGTAGAGAGGAAATCAAGATACGGCGTTGACGAATCATGCTTTTTCCTTAATAAAGTCTACGCCCAGACGCAATGCTCATATTATATTTCGGCAGTCGGACGATTCGTCACGCCAATGCGACCGGATGTATAAAACGCGTTTCCGCGACGACAACGCGACTGAATTACAAACATCCATTTCCTCATGAAATACCGCACTCAGCCGGTACGAGTTGAATGAGCCATGTGCCCAAACATTCATATTCAATAGATCAGCTGATATAACTGTGCCAAGAGTGCAATTTTCATATCCAGTACTAGAAAGCGTAGGAAAGCCCACTGTCTGCATAATCGACTGAAGAAGATAGTAATAGTTATGGTTGAGTGATAACAATTTGTAATCCAGGGTTATTTAATTACAGGTTCAGAATTGGAATGTATAACTTGACATAGGTCTATACGTAAAACAATATTAATAATAAACATTACACAGCAATGATATGCAAGAAGCTGAAAAAACAAGAGTGAGGACTAGCTCTATATTTATATCTATGACCCAAGATGACAATTGCAGTTGTTCTTGACTCAAAACATCACCGTATAAAATAAACAGTGATCGAGCGTGGCGCACGGTAGGTATTATTGTAACATGCGCAGTGAGCACTGCTAACCGATTAGCCGGGTGAACAACCGACAGCGGCGGCGCTGCGTCGCGACGTTACAGCGTAAGACTACGCTAGTGCCATTGCGGGCGAAAAGTTACGCTCGCCCAGTTCACTCGTTCAATAGGTTTTATTATTAAAGTTTTAGTATCTGAAATGAACAGTACTTTTGAAAGAACTTTGTAACATAATTTCCGCATTAATATAATGTATTCGGCAGAGGATGTCTGTTTCCAGACCAACTATAATTTACTCTGCATCAACATCTGCAATGTAGTCTATCACCGCTTCTGAATGCAGAAAATGAACAAATAAAAATAGTAAATACAGCTAGATATCCCAAAAGCACACTGTTACAGCAGAACCATATTAAACAGTAATCGATTTAAAAAATCTAACCTAAGTCACGAATGAAGTCACACGTAACATTTAGCAATAGATTAAGACTGTTATGGCATTCTCTACCTTAAGTGCATAATTAATTGTTATTGTATGAGTGTATCTAAACCAAATCAGATGACAATAACTTGATCACGTCCCGAATACAATCTTGTTAGATATTACGTAACGCACTGACTCACTTCTAATCCACTGCCATGAACGTACTATGTAGTGGTGTAATGGTCAGATATTGCATAACCACGTTCATAACACTACACGGTGACTCACTACCATTCTCGTTGTGTTTTGGGATATAAGAAAATAATTTGGAAACAAACGATGTCGCTGGCATTCCTGTAAGTTTCATTGCGTAGTTTCCGGACAAGTGACTTATATTTTAATATTCGCCAACCGACTCGAGGGCAAAACCACAACCGACCAATACTTGCAGAAAACAGCAACGTAGCCCGGAAACTACTTCACGTGGTAGTATTATCAAGTGGAACGGGATTGCTTATTAACTAATCCCTACAGCTAGTACTTCGTAATGGTAATGGTCCCACATTCGCTTCCAAAAAGACCTCTCAGTAATAGAAAACTACGTAGACGTTCTGCTGGGAATGGACTCTTACCGCTACTTCAAGCTTTAATAATCGTGGGCATCATCGACATAAAACGTATTTAAAAAGATATAGTACATTTCTACAGTGTACTTAGTAAGAAGAGTGGTGAATGGGGTCGATGACCTACGATCATATCGATTTGAACCAATAACATTCCTATGGTGAATCAATGCGAACTCTACTAAGTACAAACGAATGAGTGTAGTTTATTTCAATCCTACAGTTAATTAATTATAGGTACTTATAGCACAAAAGCGTTTTTTACAGTTGCAAAAACATTCAATCAATTAATATCAAAGTGCTTTAGACGTATTGCACCAAACGATTCAAGCCAGAACAAAACAAACTTTACG
>NW_023593540.1:0-3471 GCF_014839805.1 Manduca sexta
AGAGTGATTAATTCTACCACCAGCAACAATGCCTGCTCCCCCATTATCCTCCAATATAATCTTTCGGATATTGACGTAACTTTGGTAATTGAGATCTAAATCACAGTCATTAAGTATTCATAAAATCTTTCACTGATAAAAAGGTAAACTGTCCCCGCAAGTCAGCGACAGGAATAGGAAAGATACATAGTCATGGATGTCAGTTATTGCTAATCTAGGTATATTTACGAGTCTTATATATTTCCCAACAAGAACAAAATATTGCGTCACTATAATAAGTACGCACAATTGACATTGAGGTGTTTCATTTGCGAATATAACCTACCCAAACAGGAATTAATGAATGTCGCGACCGTGTTGCGTGTAGTTTTAAGGTTTCTAATCGTAGCATGAAGAGCGCAATTCTATGAAATGCATGCTTCTCTTTTATGAAATGACCGACTACAACAATATTCATAAAAGTATTATCAAGCAGCAGGGGGAGTAGAAAACGAGAATATAGAGCTCTGAACCAACCGCTTTTTATTGATTTAACTTTTTAAAGCAAACGAACAATTCATATTCGTTTCATAGATAAAGATATTCAAAATAAAAAAGAGAATCTAGGTAGATACAGCCTGACCAGCAAAATAAAAAACCCTCGTCATGATGTAGTAAAATATGGAATTAATTTCTTATACTAACAAAAAGAAAAGGCAAAAGTGGCGCCCCAAAGTAGGTTCGTTATTTTGCAGACCAGGATTTATAAGTATCTATTTAAATCAATCCTATGCTAGATCCATGACGTTTATAGTTACGATACTATATTGATCTTTGAACATACATTTTTTTTTATCGAAACTGTAGTTAAGACGCCTCTTGTGAAGGTCCTTGTTGTATGTCTTTAGCAGCATTATACTTATCTATGTAAACTTCACTATTCTACAAACAATCTTTTAGTGGGTATCTAAATATGCCTCTATCATCTATAAGACAGCTTAATTGTGCACAAGCTAAAACTTTAGGTGAAATAAAGACAGGAATGCGATGAGAAATTTATTATAACAATTAAATGAAAAGATATGGCGTCGATAACAATTAGCCTTTTTTAAATGTTAAGGGACGATGATGCCATCGCATAAATAAAGAACAAGAGTTTATTGCCTTGGTGCAGCATCAAAAACATTGTGGCACCTTAATTTTTTGTCAACTGATATTTACTATCATTGATAATCGTCTTGTATATACATTTTCTTCCTAACTTCGGCTGATGGTTTAACTAAATTTCAATCGGAAGTCGTAATCAAAAATTAACATAACACTATATGACAGTCATAAAAAACAATGCACAATGATAATAGGACATCAGAGTTTATCTATATCTACGTAGATATGTAATCTCGACATTGTATCAACTCAACCTGTCACATATGAGAGCAAGCGGTCGTGGACTGTCGCGAAATCTAACCTTCACCTCTCAATCAACTGTAAGGCTTAATTACCAATGCCCCAGGCTTATTCTGTGTCACTGAGCCTCGTCGATTTTTGTATAAAATCTGGTGCAAGTCTCACTACACCATAGTCAATCGGTGACAGCAAAACAACAACAATGGCCGCTAAGGTGAGGACTTGGATTTTGCAAAAAATATTTCAGTTCGCGTAATTCTATACTATTATAAAAAAGTTAGAAGCTATTATGAGCCTTATAAACAAAACAAATATTTTTATTTATGTACTTAAACTTTTATACGAAAATCTCACACTTCTAACAAAAAACTAATTTATAATAATATCTTTTTTTTCAGTTCTTCGCTGTCCTCTCCCTGGCGGTAGCCGCATCAGCCCTTCCCGTCGTACCTCTCGCCAAAATAGCGTACGCTGAAGCCGAAGCACCCGCCCATTACGAATTCGCATACTCCGTCAGAGACGACCACAGCGGCGATATTAAGGAACAGAAGGAAACCCGTGAAGGATACGCCGTCCACGGCTCCTACTCCCTCGTCCAGCCTGATGGCGTGCACCGCATTGTGGACTACACCGCTGACAAGGAAAACGGATTCAACGCCGTCGTCCGCTACGAGGGCCAGCCTATTGCCGAGCCTGCCAAGATCGCCTACGCCGCCGCACCCGTAGCTAAAGTGGCCTACGCTGCCCCTGTTGCCAAGGTCGCCTACGCTGCTCCCGTTGCCAAGATTGCCTACGCTCATGCTCCCGTCGCCTACGCTGCCCCCGTCGCCAAGGTCGGCTACGCTCATGCTCCTGTCGCATACGCTGCCCCCATCGCCAAGGTCGCCTACACCGCTCCCGTAGCCAAGATCGCGTACGACGCTGCTCCCCTCGCCCACGTTGCCTTCTCCTCCCCGGCCATCTCCTACCACCACTAAGAAGTTGTTAAAGAATTATTTATTGATTATGAATAGTCACAAATAAATTATTTATTGAATATCTACAATATTTATTTATTTTGCACGTGTGCAACATAAAACCCACACAACGAACCTTTAACAATTGATGATTTTTAAAGTCGTGCCTGTGCAATTCTAGCTGCGCAATAAAAATAAGTCGAGCATAACTGGTATAATATATTTTGTCATAGTTAGAGGTAGACGAGCAGTGAATAGTGTATGTATCGCGGGAGGGTTGAGGTGGGTGTTGCAGGTGGACCGCGCCTGAATTATTCATACGGCCGCATAGTGATTTCATCTCATTGAATGGCGCTGCCGCCAGCCGTGATTACGACATCGATACCTCCGAACGGCTATGGCTATCACCCGCCATATGTACAATACAGCTTGTCAGCGGCACAAGGGCCGAATTGCCAAATATTGCGAGTGGACAAAAAATTAGGAACTTACAATTTGCAGCGATAAAATGGTACAGATTGCTATCATGATATGTAGTTATTAGATGGATAGATTAATCAGAAATTCTTATTTACTTAACTCAGATTTGGTAACAATTGCTGAAAGTTACTACTTTTCTTAATATTTTACAGTAGGTACTTTTTGGGTATTGGTTGGTAAGCCATATAAGTATTAAATAAAGAGAACACTCATTACAACTAAGGATTCAATCTTCTTTGAACTCGAAACACATATTTTAAATAGGTAAATATTATAGTTAAAATTCTATATTTTCCGCATCTCCAATTTATAATCCTCGCTAACACTTGTATTAAAACGCTAAAGCCTTAATAATTGAAAAGTAATCTTAAATAAAGCAAAACACCCACAGTGGGGAATATTGAAGCATTATTTTGTATCTATAGCAACAACTGATCCCGCGTCGGGCAGGTAAAATGAAGTGATTGGTTTTATCTGTGCACGCCGGTGGTAAATTGAATGTAAAGTTGATTTCCCGACGGGCTCGCGGCCGCATAATTCCCCCGCAAATTAAGCCGATACGAATTCACTTGCTACCGATGTAAATATTTTTGATAAATGCCGCGCTTTATGTAATTCAACGTGGAATACATTCGGTGAAATGGAACTA
>NW_023593541.1:0-5648 GCF_014839805.1 Manduca sexta
ACCTTTGTAAGTTACCCTATGTCATATAGTTTTAAAATAGGACAAAATTTATATTACTTTGGTTCACTAAAGCGCAGGATCGTTATTCATGGAAGGATCTTGGGAAGGCGTTTGCCCAACATCGGGACATTATAGGCTGATACAATACAATACACATATAATGACTTATTATCCTTGAAAAGGTAGGCAGAGGCGCAACTGGTGCACCAACTCCCCATCGCGTCTATTCCGTCCCATGTTGTCATAGGGGTGAGCTTATCGCCTTACCACACAAATTCCAAATTCCGGGCTGATATTGAATAGAAAAACCCAATGTAACATTGCCCGACACGGGGATCGTACCCGAGACCTCAACACTGCAATCGTACCGTTATAAAACTACCACCTAGGCGTAATTAACTAGATTATTAATTGTTAATAAAACCCTGATTAATATAAGTATAAGTTTTGCTCGCGATTTCACCCGCGTTGAAATCCGTTCGCCGCCAGTTTCTGCGTTAATTTCGCAATTATTAGATATGTTCACGCCTCGACTACGAAGGGGTCGGCAGACAGCTAATGCGCTCACATTCCGCCCAGCATAACATATTCAAGATGCGATAGCATACAATCTTGTTGGCATTTACCGGCAAAAATTTCAGACTCTGAAAATTCAAATATCACACCATCCTACACGAGACCACAAGTAACTATCATTATATTTATTTATTTTCTTAGGTCCACCAACGGTTTTCACATCATTATATTATGTTATATTACAGCTTAGAATAGTGTTAAACCGAATGTGACAAACTAATTTATCGGTAAACACAGCTTGCATTTAAATACATAGGATTATAACTAACTAATTGACGGTTACGAACGATGTATTATAAAATAAAAGAAATATTATAATCATGCAATACACCATTGAGATCTTTAGTACCATTATAATCAAAACCACGAATATCGATTCCCATTTAACCAAACACTCACTCAGTATTGTTCAATGGCCCTACTTGGGCAAGTATTTACTTTATCTACAACAATATAATTCATCTTGGTACGTGATCTGACCTCCGGAATAAGCCGGATTTCGGATTTGCCTGCCGAATAAGCGAAAATAATAAGATTATCCCTGGACTAAATTACCTATTGGGCCGGGAAATTAGCGGGCTATAAAGACACGAGGGTTGCCGTGTGCGAATGTTTGTTGTTTAAAAATCATATTAAAACCTATCAAATTATAGTCCATTTTTATATGGAGCCGGATTTGTATGGTTTGTCAGGTGTGCTGTAAATTGAGCCGAAAATGATGTTTACGATAGTTGAAATAAAGTTGAAATTTCCTATTTAATTACATTTGGCACATTTGTTCACGTTCAGGGATGTATTAACTAAGATTATCTGGCTCTATTTATGTAGGAAATTATTAAATGGAATTTTATCTTAGTAACTACTCGTCATTTAAAGTTTAGGCTTTTACTTTAAACAAACAATAATTATTGTACAGAGATAAAACGAATACCTCTTTAAAATGTCCCAGCAACACGACTCGTAAGTCTATATCGTTTAAAGGACGTCTGTGATTGGTCGAGAGACCGATGCGTCAGTCACGTGGTAGTCTTTCAACCAATCACAATAAAACGTTTAAAATGGGACGGTTCAATTGGTTTTAAGTATTTTTTTGTTATTGTATAAATTATAGCATAATCTACGCTAAATTACATGACAACCCTAAAGTAATCACGTAGTTTTAGTTACTTCTCCTTAATACAGTGTCTTCTTAACTCGCCAAATTAGTTTTTGTGAAACAAAACATTTCTAAAGAAACTTGTGTCGACGGAGGCCGTAAGAGCTTTAATGGATTTCTACGTATGTATGACTATGTATAGGGTCAAATTCTGCTATCAAAAGAATTATAGAACAACTATATTATCCTACTAATATTATAAATGCGAAAGCTTGTGAGGATGAATGTCCATACACCCATATGTCTGTTTGTTCCTCTTGCATGAAAAAATTATTGAACAAATTTGGGTGAAACTTTACAGTAATATTGGTTATACCTCAGAATAACACATAGGCTACAATTTATAATGATTTTGTGTAATTTGGTCATAATATAACTATACATATCAAGTCAGGAAAAAAATCCCAGACAACTCCTTCACGCGGGCGAAGCCGCGAGCAAAAGCTAGTATATTAATAAGGGCAGAAATAACTTTGTACCCCTTTTAGTACATTGCGCGCACGGAGTGTGAGATTTGACATAACTAAAGTATAGAGACGTGCAGAAAAAAAAAATTACGTATGATATGTGATATAAATATATAAATTTCGACGCTCGAATTTCTATCGCCAACGACCACTAGTGTTTTGAAATTTAAATATATATAAATCAAAGGTGACTGACTGACATAGTGATCTATCAACGCACAGCCCAAACCACTGGACGGATCGGGCTGAAATTTGGCATGCAGGTAGATGTTATGACGTAGGCATCCGCTAAGAAAGGATTTTGATTAATTCTACCCCCAAGGGGATAAAATAGGGATGAAAGTTTATATGAAACTTTGTCAATTTTAAACCGATCGGGCTGAGACTGCATGCATAAAGCTACTATGACGTAGGCATCCCTAAGAAAGGATTTTGACAAATTCTACCCCTAAGGGGATAAAATAGGGGATGAAAGTTTGTATAAATTTTCTTAGATTTTCAAGTGATTGAACTGAAATTAAAGATTGGAGCTACTATGATGAAGACGTTCGCTTAAATAGGATTTTGATAAATTCAACCTCCATGGGTATAAAATTAGTTTGAACCTATAAGTACCGGGAAAATATGTAGCAAGACTTTTATCATACAGTGGACTTTTATCCCGAAAACTCCTTCACGCGGGCGAAGCCGCGAGCAAAAGCAAGTTCATTAATAAATATTGTAATGTTCTATTTATTCATTATTAGGTCAAGGTAATCTAAGAAGGAAGATACTTTGATTAATTAAGAAATCTCACTGACATCGGATTACAGATCCTGGAATAAATTATTCATATTGTAAATTAAAATGGATTATCTGAATACTATTAATGATATTCAAGAAATTCTATCCTTAGTTTTGTAGTAAATTTGGTTAAAATATGCGCGATAATCGAAATCGGAATAAAATATTCATTTATTCTTGAAATAATGTAGGCGGATCCGATTTGATTTGATTCCTACAGGGTTTTGTTAGAGAATTACAACAAAAATTATATTGCTACGGAAAAAAATAATATATGCTTGTTGAAACCAATAAATAATAGAGTAGTTGGCTGTATTGAGTTACTTAGTACAATATATTATATGTACCAGAAAAATAAATTATTCTGTTAAATCACAAATTCCAGACTCCGGGCTGATACTGGGTAGAAAATCCGCATAACGCTTTCCCCGAACAAGGGATCGAACCCAAGACACTGCAATCGTGCCGTAATACAACTACGCCATCGAGGTACTCCCAAAATCTAAAAATAAAATAATGATTATTAAATAAGACGATTTTTTTTCTTTCTTTGTATGACGAGATGAGTTTGCTGTTCGCCTGACGGTAAGCGATACGATCGCCCATAAACAGAAGAAATACCATTAACACCTTAATTTTGGTTTTTACTTTTTACTCTTTACGGAAATAATAGTTTGACATACGCGTAAGTATTTTCCTCTTACATAAATGTTTATGAAAATATGAAATTTTATGGAGATGTTTGGTTGGAACAATTATTTTTGTTATCAAACATGGATGCGTATGGGAGTAATCGAACTTCTTGTTATCCTTATAGTCATTATAACATGAAATTTCAAAACCTAAATAAGTAAAAGCGTAGGTCCAATTCCCTCTTAATCTGTAGTATAAATTTAGCTCGGAGTATAAAGTCGGTACCTGCGCAGCCCGAGGCACAATCCGTACGTTCAGAACTTCTAACACGTAGTAGTTTGATGGTGCATTCGACAGTCGCGTGACGTTATATTTGAAGACATTTTTGAATTGGTTTTCTTGTTTCGTTCATAGATTTTAATAAGTGGAAGTAAGATCAGTATAGTTTTTATTTAAATGCACGATATAAATTATAATTAAACTATTTTTCGGATTTCATCGCGGTTTTATATTTAAATTCCTTCCTTCGTGGTCGCCAGGAAGGGGGACTGAGGTGTTGGTCATTCGTAAAGTCAGTCACAATATCTACGACCCGAAATATAGTTTAATTTTAATGTCTAACATTCGCGTAAACATAAGAAATCATTATGTACAACATAAATTTAATTTTTCTTAAACAAATTAGAAGTTTGCTATTTGCGGAGTTCGACGCACGATCTAGACATGAATAATTTAACTACATATAAGCGATTTTATTTAAATAATAATTAAATATTCTCACATACATTGATTTATCATAAGGTTAACCATATTCGCCTACGTGATGAATTAAGCATTTTATTTTATTTATTTTACACCAATGGAATTTTCTAAAAGGGAACCAAAAACAACATATAGGTACTAATATGTATAAATGCGATGCAAATCGTTCTAATGATAATTAGACATCACAAGAAGTATGAAAGAGAAGCTGGCAAGAATCGGTTATAAGGACCCGTCGCCATTGTAACTACGACCCAACCAACTACACCGTTTAAGTTTGATTGCATTTGTAGTCACAATATGTCTTTTCTTAAACACTTGTGTAGCGTTTTATACAATTTATACATTTTAGCTTTGATGTCATTCCTTATATTTTGTTTTTTATTAATATTCTAGCGATTAATTTTGATAAAATGTGTAGTATATTCACAAAGTTGAATAATCCATGTTAATCATTAATCCTTATAAATGTTTTGTGAAACTAAATGTTAGGGACAAAGTGACGAAGCATTGATTACCAAATACGCTGATTGATCAAATTTAGAGGTAAAAAATAAAAATAAAAAAAGCGGCGATAGCCTTCTTGGGCGTGGAACGGACTGCCGAGACGAATGTCCGCAGGTTCAAATCCTAAGGGCACACACCTCAGACTTTTCTAAAAATCATGTGTGTAATCTTTGTGAATTTATCGTTCGCTTTAACGGTGAAGGAAAACATCGTGAGGAAACCTGCACATCTGAGAAGTTCTGTATAGGAATTTCGAAGGTGTGTGAAGTCTAAAATCCGCACTAGGCCAGCGTGGTGGACTAAGGCCTAATCCCTCCCAGTAGTAGAGGAGGCCCGTGCTCAGCAGTGGGCGAGTATATAATTCAGGGCTGATATTATTATTATTATTAAAATAAGTTTGTCTATGACCAGTAGGAAGTCCAAAACAGAAGATATTATTATGTCTAGCCGCGTACTAATATGGTAACTGGACAATGGACTGGCAACCTTGTACCACTGTATTAGGATGCGACATATATATTTGAATTTAATTATCATGTATTTACCTATATGTGGGTGGGCTAAAGATTATTTACATATTGTGATAATTGTGTAATTATTGTAATTGCATCATCGATTGCATGTCTGTATCATGGTGAGTGCTCTGAAGAATTATTCAGTTTTATTCCATTCTCTCCTTTCCAGAACCACATGTGCCGGAATGCGGAACTTTTTAATTATTGCTTTAAATGACGAGACGAGCTTGTTATTCGCCCTATGGTAGC
>NW_023593542.1:0-22073 GCF_014839805.1 Manduca sexta
TATATACAACGTTCACAATTTTTCTGTAGTGTATTTAGTATCAGCATTGCACCCGTGCGAAGCCGGGGCGGGTCGCTAGTATCATATAAATGAGAGGTAAATAACAGGAAATATTTCATGTGCAAATTGAATTATATTATGATAGAACAAGACTCTAAGTCTTTTTAATTTTCCTGAAAAATTCCAATAATTCTGAAAGATAAATAAAGGGGGAATTATTTTCTTTACTAACTTTTACCCTTTAAATTTCATTTTTGTAACATTAGTAAAACTTAATATAGGACATTGCATTAGTAACGATATATCTGTGAACTCTAGATGTTATCAAAGGAAATTTTTTGTTTCCATCACCCACGACACCAATTTAACTGGAAACGTTACCATTATGCAAATGAGAGTTAAACTTATATCCTACTCAATTAAAAAACAACCATATTTAAAACAACTAACGTTCATTACTCAAAATTGAATATGCCAACATCTATCAAAATGAGAGGTCTTAAAAACCTCTTGATACATGAATACCCTTTATAACTGCACAAAAACGTAGCAAAATACTCCCAGAACCAACTCGGCAATAAATCCGTCAAGTGCCGCAATACATTATTCATAGAGATTTGATAGTTCAAAATTATTACCACGAATTCCCCCGAAGGATATATTTATATAAGCCATGTATGCAAACTAATAAAGGATTTATCCCGAATTTATTTGAGCACGTCTCCATATTTCAAATAAATAACTAAAGGTTATTTTTGCGTACGATATTTCAATGCGAAATATTCCCTAAGGAATAAAATGTATCTGTAATCCAATACAATTTTGAGGACAATAAAGTTTTCTCGTCTTATGGTAAGTTGCAACGTCTATAAATAATGGCAACGTCACCCCAATTTTGAACTATAAAGCACTGTAGTTAGTACTCAGTCTTGAGAAAACAGACGTTAAGACGTAAGTAGACAGCGGCTTGGGTGTACATTGCATTACCCACGTCTAAAAGTGACTGTGACCACGTTAGCTCGTCTGCATCGAACACAATAAAAAAAAATGTCATTCTCTTAATAACCAATAAATTAGGATGTCTTTTAAAGCGGACAACGTTTGCACATTTTTTTTTCGTCGTGACAAAGTGACTGCACTGCACGTGATCTTGAATATAATGGCGTCCAGATAGAGTATCGAATGGCAACATTATTATCTTACATATAAAGAAGGTTGGGCACAAATGGACATTGCGGTACAAAACTAGGCAGAATGTCGCATACTATAGCCCTACCAGAGCGTTCTTTTTTTAAAAAATTCTTGTAACGGAAGGAAGTTTAAGATACAATTTTCAATGAAGCGAACTAGTTTGAAAGAACTTTTTTCGCAACAAGGCGACGCAACGTTAAGGCGAAGAAATTCACGCTTGGCACACTTTTTAATTAGCTTAAATTTGATTACTATTGACACTGACATTACAGATATGACAGGCCACGTCGGTTAACGGTCTGTAATTAGCTCGATCTACTCGAAAAAACACAAGTGAAATTATTTTGCCTTCATTTATTTAATATTAATTTGCAGTCTATATTAATTTTATTTCAATCAAAGTATAATGATTTCTTATGTTTACGCGAATGTTAGATATTGAAATAAAACTATTTTGACCACTCCCGACCATGAAGGCTGCAAAGTCTTCGAAACGTCGGGAGAAATTCATAATATGATAACAGTGACAAATCCGAAAAATAGTTTCATTTCAGTGTCAATTTAAGAAGATAGTGAAAAGCCAAATTGCCAATAGCACTAGTTTTATTCGTATAAAATTATACGGCATATAGCAAATAACGAAGGAAGATGGGTTTTCTTTAATATTGTCCCCATATTGACTCCAATACCTAAAGTGCATGCTCAGGGTCGGTAATAAAAGTATACTAACGTATTTACATATAAAAACAACAAACATAAAAATCGATGATAATGCAAATAGTATACTAAATACTCATCCCTATTCCTTACCCCTGTCTCCTCCGAGAACAATGCGAATAAAACGATATATGCTAAACGTCTCGAGAAACACATTGTCCGTTGATGGATCGTCCCATCTCATAAAATATTCTGTAAGGACGTCCATTCTTTAAAATCGATTTAAAATCGAATTGAATGATTAAAATCGATTATCTAAACGAGTGAGCATTGGAAAAGCGATTTTTGATCATTCGGTTCGTTAGCCGCTTTTATTTAAAACGGGTTTGCTGTGGTCAATACATTTTATATAGCCGTCAGTAATTTTGCCGACATCTGCGTCTCAGTACGAGAAAATCCGCTACATTAACCATCTGTAAGGCGAATATAGCTCTGCTTCTGTGATGTGAATTAACGGTAATACTCTGGCTTTAGGAAAATACCGCGGAATAACTACACATTTACTATTACGGTGCTTATGATTAATCGATATTAATGTACACGGCGGCGATAGCCTAGTTGCTTGTGGAACGGACTGCCGAGACCAAAGTCCGCAGGTTCAAATCCCAAGGGCACACACCTCCGACTTTTCTAAAAAATATTTGTGTATTCTTTGTGAATTATCGCTTGCTTTAACGCCGAAGGAAAACATCGTGAGGCAACCTAAAAAGTTCTCTATAGGAATTTCGAAGGTGTGTGAAGTCTACCAATCCGCACTACAGCGTGGTGGACTAAGGCCTAATCGTAGTATAGGTGTCCAACAGTGGGACAGTATTATATAATACAGGGCTGATATTATTATTATAATGTACACTGAATAAAAAGCAAAATTCATGGTAGAGCGAATCTGAAAACTTTATTATGATAAGCATGAACGCGCATACAGCCATAGTACCCTATCAAGAGCAAACTTTGCTATTGCGCTTAAAGTAATAAAATTACTGGAAAAGTTTTATATCCTCCTATCTTCAGCCAGTCACTATTTATCTCGTATTGGTATCGATCAATTTGTTTAAAAAGAATCGATTGTTTACCCCATCGATTTCACAAATAACACTTCTGTTCGTTTTATTGCTCGTTCCAAAGCAATATCTTAAGACGTTTGTCATTCAATTTGTACCAATTGGCTTGAGTGCCATCACGGGTGGATTTGACAAAATCCGCCAAGTTTTAATGCGTGTTGTTTTTGTCTTTATGGCCTTTCTTTGAGGAAGGATCTAAATCAAATTTGAGCGATTTTCATTATCGATATTGTGAAGAATTCGTTTTACTTTATTCGACGTGAAAACAAAAATACAATTAAATTTGAGAACGATTATTTTACTATTAAAAGCATCGACACTTAAGAAGCTCTCTCTATGTTAGCTTCATTTGAACCTATCCTTAATTTTAGCTTAAAATATTTTTTCCGAATTTCGCAGTATTTTCCCGATGTCTTCTAAGAGACATTTACGGGCGAAATAAATAAACAAATCCAATAGCTGTCTAGATCTAACCCGAAAATGGGGCACCCAAAATAAATAATATTTGATTGGTCCATTTTCACAATAGACTCAAGATATTGATTAAGAATAGTGGTCGTCCAGTGGTGAAATGTATTATGTATATTTATAGCACATAGTATACATAAATTTTACTTTTCTGCACTTCTCTATATGAACTTTAATCATGTCAAATCTTACACTCATGCGTGCGCGCAGTGTGCATATAAAGAAGTATTTTGTTCACGGTTTTTTTATCTTTATTTAAGGAGCTTGGTTGTAATTACATAAGCATATTCACGTGTTAATATATACATCTTCATCTCGGTTAATTGAATTTCGACCGTTATAAATATTACCCAACATTACAGATGCGCTAAGTTATCGAACACTCCTGAGACATCAACGATTCAAGACCAACATGAAATGTTAAAACACGATCTATCTCCGCTAATAATTAATCACAACCCAAATGGCGATATAGTTCGGCAAGGTCACGGCGTTCGTTTTAAATGTATAAACTGTGTGAATTATTAACTGTGAAGTAATCTCTGAACATCCCCCTTCCACGTTACCCCGCCGACACCAGCCAGTACTAGTGACAAGAAAGCGTAATTTCAATGAAAAATTTAAATGTATTAACATAACAGAAGAGTGTTGAACTTGCTTCGCGTACCTTTTGATCCTTACACATAAACCAGTATGTCTGAAAGTGAGAAATTCTAAAACTGTCGAAACAATTTTCGTACAGTTTTCATTAAGGGTCGGAGTGATTCAAGAAAATGGTTCTGATATATAATTTATTAATGTTATATATTACAACAAATAATTGCATATCATATGCTAAGCTGGGGCGCATCCCTATAAGATATAAAATAGAAATTTACTTTGAAATAAATTTTTAATTAATTTATAGTACTTGATTGTAGCTTTAGAGGTTTAACATAAATGGAGCTTTCATCTTTTTTTGCCCTTTAAAATGTGGCATCCATATACAAAATCGGACATTAAACCACGAATTTGAAAATTGTTAAAATGGGCATGTTTAATTCATTTTTAGAACTAAGTCCCTTTAAGTATATTTTGCAATAAACTATTATTATTATTACCTATTTCATTTAACATGGTTACCCAAGATATATGTAAATTTACCTTCAATTAAAAATCTGCCTGTAATCAACAAATACAAACAATATTGCCTTTTTTCACAATTCACATCAAGGAAACAAAACACTTATTATTCTTTGTGCGCAATCTGCGAATTATCGCTGGGGTCCAAACTCCAAAGCGGGCGTTCATTAAATCAGGCTCAAATGGGCCCATTAGCACCAACCGAATGGTACATAACTCATCTAAATGATGGGAGATAATTTATATTGAACGGTTGTATCAGAGTTCAATAAAACAATACCTATACAGAATACACTGTGGTAGAACATATTTTATATCGGCTCTGATAGCGACCAGCGTACACAAATTGTTAAAACCAGCCATAGTGGCGCACGTAAGTATGTCGCGTTTCGGGATCAACCTGTGTGTATCCGGTTCCAACAGGCCGGCATAATTGTGTCAACTAGAGAGAGGTAATCGTCTCTCGTCAGTTTAGTCTAGTCTGCCTATTTAAATAAACACAAAATCAAAAATGGTATTTAATTGATAATAATAGTATTCCGTTACCCGTTACTTAATGAAGGCTTCAACATTGTATTGCAAAAAATGCCTGCTGAATGAGAAATTTATAATTTTCAGACAGAATACAGCAACAGAAGTTATTCCGCTAAATGCAGACAATAAACCACATACGAATAAAACACTCAGCGCCTTTTCATAAAGATGGAGATAAAATTATATTACAAACGTATAAAAGATAAGTTAATATGAAGCACTTTTTTATTACCTAAATTGATATTAGATAAGGTAATTTAAGCTCAGTTACGCAGTCGCAAGGTAGATTATATAATATCAGCTTTTGCTTGCGGCTTCGCCCGCGTAAATGAGTTTTTCGGGATAAAAGTCCGCTATACATTTTCCCGAGATAAAAATTGCCTATGTCGTTCCCAGGAACTCAAACTACCTCCAACAACTTGAAAACGTTTGTGACTTGAAAATCGAGTTAAGATTTGGGCACTATAGGCGCAAATTCGATAATACATACATTATTATTCTTAAATACAAATGTATTACAATCTTGGGCGTATTTCGCGTGATGTAAATAACATCTAAATAATAGCTATCCAAAAATATTGAAACAGTTTCACAGTCAATAGTTTCACATAAAACCAAATTAAAATCTAGACCATTTAAAAAAGACAACGGTCAGCACAAAAACCCAAGTCACGAACAGCGAATAAATCTCAAACTAAATCCTATTGGAACTCAATATCTAACATTACGAATCGTTCTATTACATAAACGCCATTGTACAATAGTTCACAAGTTGCTCCATACAAGTCATAGTTCACAGAATGAAAGATATAAAGCCAAATTGTGCTCCGAAATAATCTTGAAGAATACACGCACTTCAGTTCAATCATTGTCCCGTAGTGTGAAATGTAAGGACGTTTGCACACTGCTTTATTTATATAATACTGATCATGTGGGTGTAGGTAAAGTCAAGACGTTTTCCTCCATGTGGTTCATCGGTTATCGCACTAGAAGAGATCTACGAAATAGTTTCCACTGATTTTGCATGGAGTATTGAATATGTACAATGGCGGATTTGCAGTCCTAGCCGCTCTAGGCCCGAGGCCATGTGCCGCCCCTTTCTCAGCACCCAAAATAGTGATTTAGGAAGATTATAATCATAATGTACGCGAGCCTTTAATACATTAAGATACTTTGCATTTGAGTTACTTCTTGTAATTATCAGTGTTTTTTTTTGGCCCGATTTGCTGCCCTTTTCGTCTGGCCGCTCTATGCCCGGGCCTACTGGGCCTTAAGGCATATCCGCCACTGGATAGGTAGGTTGATCGCCTATGATATTTGCCTTCTTTTGTGCATCCTATGGATACTACTAGTGATATACGTGTACAAAAAACCTTTCAAAACAAAAGGTGCATAAGAAATATTCGAGAGACAGAAAGTAAAATCCAACCTTTTGGAACACAACATCGAAAGTAAACATTCATGTAAGTGTATTAAATACAAATCTATAAAAAAGATAAGTGATTGGTTTTTAAAAGTCACAAACACGAGATCATCTACAAACTAAACGCAAGAAAGAAAGTATTTTATCGTAAAATGCTTGACAAAATCGAATATTCTTGCAACTTTATAAAACTTTAGTTAGTTTAAAGTGAAGACTCGGGCGAGTACATTTCAAATAAAATGTAAGTTATATGTGCCATACTCGAGAAGTTTGTTTTGCTAAAATGTATTTTCTGTACCGACTTCTGAACGAATATGCTAGTTTAGTATGTTATTTATTGTATGTACAATAAGTTCTACATTATTTTTATTTTTTATCAGTTACAATTTTCATGCCAGCCAGCAGTAACTTAGGAATATCGAATGATCTGTTTTGTATGCAGAATAGAATACATCTTTTAAAGATCTCGTATATTTTATGATCGCTAAGTTCTTTTGACATTTTAGTAAAGAAATAGGGAAAATTAAATCAGTTTTCAGCAACGCGACGCATACTCGCTGAACTTGATATATAACAAGAAACAACTCTTTCCTTTAAAAGAAAAAAATGTAAAACCAAATTAATAATACAAGGTTTTCTATAATGTACACAGTAAATAAAGTAATTCACCTTCCAAAAAAAAAACAAACAATAATAATATACCAAATGAACGCGACCTAAATCGTTTCCCGCCAAAAAGACGCTCTGCGCTGACATCACAACAAGGATTTACAAATAAAACGTAACGCGAAATAAATTGGCAGCCATTTTTTTCTGAAGCGAAGGAACGCGCGACTGTATAGAATAGTGATAACGTCCCTCGGGAGGAAAATATTATTCCCGGGCACAATAAAACAGTTCGTAAAGATACAGACTACATATTGTAGTATATTTTGTTCCAGTAAGGCATATAAATTATTCCGCTTAATACTTTTTGATAGCCTAAAACTTTTCTAATATTTCATGACCCTGGCCACGTTTGTTTCTTTTTTGAATAAATCTAAATCAAATATGAATATAAGCAAAGCCTATCGTTATGCTAGAAACGTTGTTATTTAAACAGAATTTTTCGTATTCTGTTACAACACAACTTACCAGCCAAATGCTATGCCAGCCAGCCACGACATTCCCTTCATTCCGCGCTATAACTAGCTAGCCGAATGCCAAAGAGGGGCATAGGCACTGAAAATTTGAAAACCAAACGACGTTCTTTTTATTCTGAAACGGTGAAAAAAATAGTTGTATATTTTATGTATTGCTAAAAAGAAGAATTATAAATGTTACTTGTAAAAAGCCTGCCATTTCAAATAATTAAAGACGGAACTTGAAGTAAATCACGTGGATTAAGGCCTACAGAGCAAGAGTGACATTTGCTTTATAACAAGTCCGCATTTAATAATTAAAAAAATCTTTACCACAGACAGAATTCCAACTGAGGGCTAATAATATATCCATAAACACCATAAAAAAAACTGCTACTTTCCTTACTAAATAGTTAATTATTCTACAGAAAAAATTAAAAAAATTAAATAAAAAAATTATCATCGCCATATTTATGAAGATAAGCTACACACGGCCATGCCATTATCAACTTAACAATCCACCTGATCAATCAATAACTTCAAGCCGCAACTCCAGCGTCTGCCGCAGCAGATGTGTTTCAAATTGTGTACAAACTTCAAGTCTAGCTACATCCATTAAAACTTACCGTCTCGTCTTCATTTACTTTGCGAAGATATCGACTGGTGGAAATTATTTACTTGCGACATTTAGTTAAGCGAGTTTAAAATTAAATTCAGAGTTGGATCAAATGTTTGTTTTAAGTTTGGAGATCATTACCGTTATTTAGAAGCTAAGTCCATATGGAGTTGGCAGAGATGTAACTTCGCCAACTACCGGTCATTGAGATCATTTGCGATACATGTGTTATCTACTGGTAGGTCTCTCGTACGTGAGAGTCCGCCTGGGTAGGTACCACCGCAATGTCTATTTCTACCGCCAAACAGCAGTGCGTAGTCACTGTTGTGTTCAGCTTGAAGGACATTGTAGCCAGTGTAACTACTGAACATAATAAGGCTTAAAGTCTCATGACTCAGGATGGCGAACGCAGTGAAATGCCAAACAATACTTTGTAACTCAAAGTATTGGATGGTGTTTTACAGTTTATGGGCGGTCATATCGCTTACCATCATGCGAACGGCATGCTCGTCATATCATTGAAAGCAATATAAAAAAGGGAGTACTACCATGCTTAATTACGTCGCTAACTTTAGAAAGGAAATTAACACCAGAAACTTTGGCATAAGAAAGAAAAATAGGCGACACCATGGGCCAATATCAATTGTAACACCGAACAATTCCAAATATACAAAGGAATCCTACAATCGAATCGAAAACCAAATTTATAAAACTCGACTTCAGACATCAGGAAACTATTTTCCGCGAATAAAACCATCAAGAACTAAGTCATGTGGCTAAGCCGACGGGTGTCTAGGTAGAGGCGAAAGTTCGCAAGTCTGGGCCAACTCTAAAGGCGGGTCTCATCTGAAACACATTTATTACTTAGCCGAGACGGTGCCTCGTTGGCTCAATAAACCAATATTGGCTTTTCCGTTTGGCCAAATAAAACGAATAAGCTTTGATGTTTTGATAAGTTAGGTTATCATCGGATTGTTTTTTTTTTCGCCCGATCTAGATTTTTTTGATGAAACTTTGATCGTCTCTTTTATCTAGTGACAAAGTAAATTGACTATAGGCAGGTTTCGATTTCGATTCCCATACCGGGAACATTTAGTGTGTTGGTTTTCTGGTTTTGCACAGAATTGACAGACAGTTTAAAAACCAAGATAAATTACCTTCGCAGAATACGTGAAGACGTAAACAAGCAAGAAGGCATCTGCTTTAAATGACCTTCACCTATATCAGAAAAATAATTGTTTTAGGGAATAGAATTTTGGGACGAAACGCAAATATTATATTCATTGTATTACTAAAACTACAGGTACTCTGTTATTAGTAATTGTTAGTCGATAAACGATAGCAACACAAACAAACACCTAGTCCCTCAAGAATATTGAACAACTGAATTGATAACATATGAAAACAAAATTTCAATAACCATAACACCAAGCTATGCAGCAACAAGGCTTGTTATTGCAGCTGCGTACCAAGTACCGCTGGAATTTGTTATTATACATTACTGCCCACCCCCAATAAAGGTGTTATCATCATGACGTGACAATATCCAATCTTTACATCAGATTGCATGACTTGCTATATTGGGAGATAGTTTTCGAGGCTCCGAAAATCACGACTTCGGAGGATTTAAATCTCTATTTCACTTGTATAAGGGTAGTGCTTACTTGCTATAAGAAGCTATTATGCTATACCTATACTTGGGTTTTATAGTTACAGAACCTATATTACAAGTTAGTGAGTGAATTATTTTTAACTAACTTTTGCATGCAACTCCGTCAATGTGATAGTATTTCCGGCATAAAAAGTAGTCTATAGCACTCAAGAGAATGATGATTAGTTTTTTTTGGACGGCTTCAAACTTGTGTACAAAATAGAGGAGGACAAACTCGATGTTAGAGAATGTCACGAGAGATTATGTTTAGGTTATTTATTATGAATGATTTTCGTTTATGTGGATTTTTTGCCAAATTATTTTTTCATTTAATTTATTTAAATTGTTCATTTTAAGTTTAATTATTATTTTTTTAACTCATGTATTTTAAACCATATCATTTTAATAATTTTTATGCTTTTCCAAATTCAGAACATCATAATTAGATCACAATAGTAAAAATATAGGGTGGTCCTTCGTTTGTTTTAAGTACCTAGTATATTAGTATATTGCATGCACCTAGCGACAGATATTTACGTAAGTTTACAACCAATGTGCACACAAACAATTCGCACATGTAATTGTATTGTCTCTATATAATCAAATAAACATTTGCTCGTGCACACTAAACATTAACACCATATTGTTACCGTCAAACTGAACTGACGAAAGTCACACGAAAAGAACACTTACACAGATCGTGTTAAGCGCAATAATTGCGTGTGCTGGATTAACATGTCATTCAGCCTTGACAATGACGGATGACCGGAATCATGAATTGAAACATTACCTAATGAGTGTTACGAGCTCGTGTACCGATATTTATTCAAGTACCCTTTATTGTATTAAGAAGTTTATTCCAACAGCTTATTGAAATATAAATGATTATTTTCTAACGTATTAATTCATATGACTTTAAATTCTAAGATGCGATACAAACTACATTTAATATTATATTCCGCATTCGATTTTTGAATCAAATCCAACTAGACAGCACAAAATACTGAATATTACTAAACTAGTTGTGTTCTGAACGTTAAACTACATTTAACATTGTAATATCTATTCGATTTTTGAATCAAAACTTACCTTTATCTGGAAATTTCCGAATCGAATTTATATTGTAAACTCGTTTCGGTCTAAACTTTTAACTACATTCAACGTTGTAATCTGCGTTCGATTTTTAAACTAAACCTTAACTTTTTTTACTACATTTTGCTCGCGGCTTCGCCCGCGTGAATTAGTTTTTCGGGATAATAGTCTCGCTATATTTTTTCCCGGGATAGAAAGTAGCCTAGCGTTTAAGACTCCATGCCAAATTTCATACAGATCCTTCCAGTTCCTATTTTGAAAAATCGATCACATACAGACAGACAGAAATGGAGACTAGGTTTTATATGTATAGGTTAAAATATAGGTATTTTGAAACAACGTTATATTCTAAACTAGTTTCATTCTAAACTTTAAACTACATAATCTGAAGGATCTGACACGGAATGTCAAGGCCGTTCATGAACCTGGCGACGTCACGCATTGTACGAAGAATCACGCAATTGTAATGACTTCTTACATTTTCGTATAAAAAAAACATTTTATGATATATAATTTGTGCCTTTAGACACAATCTTAACGCGTAGTTATTCAATATCACAATTAATCACAATGTTAAACTATTGGTGTGACTTTTAATATTGCTCATGTCTATTTCTAGAACAAAAGGTCCATGATTTAACCCGTGAATTTTTCTAAAATATTATTCAAATTAAGACGCTCCCTTACATCGATTTCGAGTTAAAAGGACATACATTAGGCTGTATGGCTAAGAGCCTTTGCCTTCTCCTTAAGGAGTAAATCAAACCAAAAAAAAAAGGACATACATCCAGACACTTCTGATTTATTAGAGCTATCAACTAAAACAAGGGATTTTAACCTAAATACAACGTCCATAAAACACTTCATCACCGAACGAAATACAGAAGCAAAATGACACACATCTTAATTACGACAATGATAATAAATTTACGGCAGTATAATAAAAATTCCTTTGCCATTATATCACTGAACAAAACGCACGTTTCACATAGAACATTTCATAGCTATAGTTTACTGCATGTTTATAATAACACGGTCATAAATGTCAACAAAAATGTCAAACATAATTCGAATGAAACATTTCAAGATTTTCAGGGATTATTATGTTTATAAAGAATGAATAAAATGTACATTTGTTTTGCGTTTTGTTGTTTTTATGAAGATATTCAAAGTCGGTCAATATATTATATTGAATTTCTAAACAAGATTCAATTTATTTATAGTTGCGTAACCATACAGGTGAATTGTTAATTCTTTACAACTAACAAAAGGTACTTCAAAATCTCTTACTATAATATCATAATTATCGATGAGGAAATACACACTTTCAACATTAATATAAATATAAAAGAAAAACCTAAAGATTCAATAAATAATAGCACCTTGCCAGAAATAAAATGTAATAACTATTATCATAACCGGAATAAAACTGTCCACACCCAATTTATGAAAATAAAAAAAATAAACTTTCAAATTTAGAACACGCGCCATTTCAAATAAACCATGCATTCCAATCGCAAAATGGAGTTCGTTGCGCGATGAATCTTGAACAATATCTATCATAACCTTCGCGATCATTACCTGGAGTATAAATTTATGACGACATTGACCGTGCAGCCGTCGTTCGTGAGTCATAAAAGTGATTATTTTTATGTAACAGATTGTTATATTTACTTTCTGCTCGAGATAAAATGCGGACGAGTCGACAGCGATGCCGGACGGGCTGCCTGGCTGACAGAGCCCGATACGATCTTGAGTTGGGAGGTTGATTGCTCTAATTTATTATTGAAAAGTGCCGTTAGCTTCGCTTTAAATTAATCAGATAACAAGCAACAAAATATCTGAAACGCGCCTCAGCGCATTTCAAAATGAAGACACGTGACAAAAGTTGATTATCGCTAAGGAAACCAGTTTCGGTGAAGGATACTTTATCTATAACTGTACAATGGTCGCTATTCAGAGGATATCACCACGCAAAGTTGGCAGGTGGTCACAGCCGAACTCGTACGAACTAGCCAGTTAGTGTTTCGTTATATTGCGCAATTATTCAATACAGGTAGCAATTTACATCGATCCACAAAGTAATAGATAAAATTACATTTTTAATATGATCATAATTTATAAAAATAATGTGAAAAGAACGTAAACTGTTTAATTAGTATAATTGGAACCAGACACGCATTTTTGCTTTTGGCGCCTATGTCATCACTAACAATAAAACAGTCCAGCGGAAGACCGGCGCTGGCTTTATAACCAGCATATACTGAACTGGAGTCCTTTTGCACCAAACATAGTTTGAAATTGAAGTAAACCAATTTTTCGGATTTTATCATGGTTCTTCAAATTATATAATTTTAGATTGTATAATTGTAAAACGTAGGTAAATATTGTAACTGACTTTTTGGACGACTAACACCTCAGTCCCACCCGTGACCATGAAGGCTGCAGTCTTCGAATCGTCGAGATAAAATTATAATATAAAAATGCGATAAAATCTAAAAAATATTTTTATTTCAATGTTAAACATTCGCGTAAACATAAGAAATCATTAAACATATTTTTTAATACGTTTTGTTTGTTATTGTTTCGTATGCATATACATTGTGTGTTTTTTAGAAATGATATATTTTTTCTTTCTAATTACATTAAAACACACGCAAAGGTGCTTTCATCGTTGACGGATCTATAGCTTTTCCATGTGTCCTTCGTTTCTTCTTTCCATCCAATGTCTGCCTTTAGCAGCTGAAGTTTCATCTTTACATGTAATAAAACTGGAACAGCTCGACGTCTGTACATTACAGATATTGAAGAAAACTAATATTAAGGATCTTTATTAGAGTAGCAGAAGCCAAAACATTTACAATTTTCGTTTATCTGTCTGTATCTTTATACACGCATGAACCAAAAACTACTCCATGTAATTGAATGCAGTCTTCACCAATGTATTGCTAGAAGCCTAACTTAATGTATAGGGTCCATTTCAACCCAGAAAATATAAATCAGGACTTTTATCTCGGAAAAACTATTTAACGACTGACGGAGAAGCGATCACAAGCTATTTAATTATAAAAAAGGCCAAATTAAAACATCATTAGTTCACAAACTAACAAAGTTACGTAAGAAATAACAGTTCAATACCAGGTAACAGCGCACATCAATATCTCTTAGTATAAACAGTTAGGATGACACCTACGACGGCAATTCCCACATTTGTAACTCTGTGCTTGTGGCGAAAGGCAATGTGTTTTCTAGATAAAAAGGTCTAAAGCCGTGAGCCAGAATTGGCACAGATTAATGGTAACTCCGCTCGAAAGTCTCAAACCGATTTAACTTTTGAAGTTTTTCGCTCGTTTTTTAGTTACGCAATTTCGCAGAATAACATAGTTTTATTTTTAAGTAAAAGTACTTTCATCAGCTTATAGAAAATTAAAAAAAAGTATACTTTATTTAAACCAACCATATCTCATATCACTGTTCAAATACTAAAAGTACAAAAGTGTTAATATCTATGCCAGGAACCAATAATTAATATATCATAGAACGTCATTTTTGTTATGTGGGATTGAAACAAATAAAAAAAAACGTAGGTATTGTAAGTTATACAACACTATAAAAAATAGAAAACAAAATCAGAGCTGCGTATGCGCCGACCTTTTTAGTATTCACACATCACACCTTTTTATTTCAAATAGATTTTGCCCGCCACTCCGCCCATGTAAAAAAGTATTTCCGGGATAAAATGCACTCAAGAGTAAGGTAGCTTCCTATCAGTGGCGAAGGGTATATATATAATCCAATTCATGCCGGCTGCCCTTCCGTAATTCATGTCAAAACTAATTATCATTAGAACAGCTTGTAGATCGCATTTATGCATATTACTAACTATCTTTTGTGGCTGGTTCCCTTCAGAAAATGTTACCCTTTCCCACTGCTTCCTATAAGTGAAAGAAGTTTCAAAATCGGCTCTATAGTTCCAGAGATAGGCCCTTACATACTCACAAACCTATCCTCTTTATATATTAGTATAGATGAGCTCATAAGAAGGAAAGGTCAAACTTACATTTTAATTAATATGGCGCATAATATCTAATAAACTATTGACGTATATTCTATAGACACGAACGTCCATATAAACTATTTGTTCAAAATCTCAACTAAAATGGCAACCAAAACGTCACTGTTATAACCTATTTATTCACTTGAACAACAAATAATTATAATTATTTGACTAATATTTTTTATTCACATCCAAGTTTACACTTAGATTCGAGTTTTTATACTATGAGCGCCACTCCGTACGTAACCACACGCTGTCTATGTTGAATTCATACTGTCAGGTGTACGGATTGCAGTACAGTTGAGTCGAACACAATAACTGTACAGAACGCCATAAAAAACGAAGCGATGAAGCCAGTACACTGATATGGTCAACCAAGTGCCATAAACAATGGCACTACGCAGAATTTGAAGAAGTATATCTGTGTGCATGTCAAACTGAGGTTTTTAAAAAGTGTACTGTAATATCTTTAAGCTAGCTTGCAGATACTGTCTATACTCTAAAGTACTCAACTTACGATATATAATTACGATGCCTTGGACCACAACGTAAATTCATTAATTAAGTGGCTAAAACTTAATTACACTTTGATTTTTTTATTAAATGCATTCACGATTACCTGAATGTTTTTATTCTTATAAAGTTAGTATACCGCTCAAGTGAACTTCAGAAATGTTTATTTCGTTTCAGTGAAACTTTTAAAGTTACGGACCAATTGCAAAGTTGCGGGGCGGGGCGCACGTTGATTATAGCCATTCTATAGCATAAACAGATCAGCTCGGAGCAGTGATGCTGTCTCACAATAAATCGACCTGAAGCGACAACTTCTTGTGTTTCGTAGAGTAAGTAAGACTTCCTGAAGCCCAAAGAACAGTCACACCTTTCTGCAACCTACTTTTTTCCTTTAAGTCCAAGTAGTGCATCCTTTTTCTTCTGGATTCTTATGGGTGTTAACTGCATAGCAGAGATCAGTAATCAAGTGATCCACTTGCTCTTTTACGGTCTTACTCCTTATTCATAGACGTTATTTATCTAAGGACGGAGCATTCACAGATTTGTCAGATAAACAAAGCTTAACAAACAGCAAGCTGTAAGATTAACAAAGCTGAGAAACATACTTGATATCAAAGCAATACTCCGTCCTTAGATAAATAACGTCTATGAATAAGGGGGTTACACTATAAAAACTATTTAACCAGTGATTTACCTATATCTCCATATAAATATACTATTCTATAAAATGTTAATGCAAATCAACTCACTAATCACTGTCCTCCTTATATTCCATAAAGACCAAAATTATCAACCAGGAAAACCGCTGAGCGATGCTTACGTCACAAAAAAATATTGAGATTGATCGACTCGCAGATACCACTGAATCATTCGGTCGCCATTAACCGAAACGAATGGTTTTACCGATATTAAGGTAAAACTGTATTAACCGGCTAATCGTTGGGATTACGAAATCTATTTGCTTGAGTGAGCGATTGTGTTGATACAGGTGGGAAAAGTAGAAGGTATATCTAAAGGTATGTAATTTATTTGTGATATTGATAGCCTATTTGCTAACTCATCTGACAATGATGTAATAGACATCCGTCACTATTTTTTGTACATTGAGATAATCAAGTTCGTCAAATGTACGTAAATGAGTGGACGGTATACACTGATGTAATGTTATTAACACTTAATTACATAATAAAATCAAACAACCCTAATTTAAAATCCCTATTCCAAGATTAAAGTCATAAAAAAAATATATTCACGAAATTATTTTCATAAAATATTAAACCGACAAGAATTTCACGAAATGGCTTACAAATCAAATTTATTATGAAAAGAGCAAATAGGATTATCAAACATAACTGCCTCTTTGTAACAATATTTAATCAGTCTAGACTTCAGATTTCGTTTTCTAATAAACCGAGATCAAGAACATATTTTTTACTTAAGAATCTTTTTATATAAATATAGAGAGTAATAACATTTTATAGCACTATAGAGATTTTCAAACGATAGGTATTACAGTTCAGCACAACACACTAATTGACTTGTATTGGACTTAAATATGGATTTAAGACCTTACAAATACAATTAAGAGTGCAAGCTAATGCAACTAACAATGAACAATAACATTTAATTTTGCTACCATTAACAAGAGTTGATCACATAAAAGTGACTATAAGAACTAAATAAAATCTTGTTTTTGTATTAATTCATCCATATTAAAAGAATATTTATTGTACCTGTCTAAAAGTGGGAATCTCTTTGAATAGAGCAGGTGTGACTCTACTACACATAATAGTAAGGAAAGTGGTGTCCAGATAGCAGTGGCGAAAGGTGAAATGCTCTGAAGGGAGCCCGACTCAACACATAGGTGCTAATATGCATTATTGCGGTCTGAATCGCATTGCCAAACTTCCCGTGTTTACCGGAACGTCCCGTATTATAGGCACATTTTAAAATGTCTCAACGGGACAGACTGTCCCGATAATCGATAGATGTACCATTGACAAGTACTCAAGCACGCAACGTTAGCATTTTCGCACACATATCGGACTTGGATAGAAGGTACAACTCAGTTTTATTAAATTTAACAAAAAGTGAGTAGTTACCTGTTTTAATTACGATTATAATTGTTTTGGTTGTCACAAATATGTTAAAACGAATAAAAGAAAAATTAAATTTGAAAATTAAAACAGACTCGACGCTCGAAAAAATAAAAATTACCAAAAATTTTGTTTCGTATTTGTCCCGGGTAACAAACTGAAATCCCAATTTTCTGCCCATTTAAGCATTTATCCCTTATAGGCTGAAAAAAAATCCGGCAAATCTAGATCTAAACAACGTTCTAATGATAATTAGATTCTACAAAAAATCTATATAAAGCGAAGCCGGCAGAGTTCGGGTTATATGGACCTTTCGCCACTGCCAAGATAAAGTATCGTCTGACCAGAGAAGATTATCACTATGCTGGCCTTCAAGACGAATATACACAGGTTAAATACCGAACACGACGCACTTCTGTGGACCACTATGGCGAGTTTTACACCTTGTATACGGTGGTCGACATCCGGAGGAATATAAACTATAATCTAGAATTATTGTTGAATCTTTCTCGAAGACTATCGATAAAGTCATGTCTTAAGAAGAAAGAAGTTAATTATACTACTTAATTACAATTTGTCGTGAATCATGACCGATAACTTAAAGTTCTCTTTGCATATGTCAACCGCTTTATAACTGACATACAAACATTTATACGTTATAAATTATCATGCAGGTTATGACCAGTCATACTTGATACTAGTGGTGTACATTATAAGGCTAAATATACGTATGGAGAACCACACTTAAAGGTGACTCGGAAACTATCAAGCGAATTGAAAGTGCGTGGAATTTTGAATCGATCTTAAATCCGCGATGCATTATGGGAAATACAAAATTTTTGCTTGACGAAATAGCTTCATGAACAATGCCTTTTGACAGTGCTCGCTACCATTTTCATTAACGTCACTGGTGGTAGGTCTCTCATATGTGAAAGTCCGCCTGGGTAGGTATCATCGCTATGTCTATTTTGTGTTCCCAAGCAGCAGTGTGTAGTCACTGTTGTGTTCCGGTTTGAAGGACATTGTAGCTAGTGTAACTACTGAACATAATAAGACTTAACATCTCATGTCCACCCACCGTTCACGATGCGGGAGCTCACCGCGGCGCTGGTGACCTTCAACCCGAAAAAGGCACCCGGCTCGGATGGTCTGACCTCCGACATCTGTGCGCAGGCGATCAGCCTGGATCCGGAATCTTTCCTATCGCTGGCTAACAAGTGCCTGGAATTGGCCTACTTTCCAAAAATTTGGAAAGAGGCCACAGTCGTTGTGCTTCGGAAACCGGGTCGAGAAGACTACACGGTTCCCAAAGCGCATCGGCCGATAGGACTGTTGCCAGTGATGGGAAAGATACTGAAAAGATGTTGGTGGGCAGGCTCAAATGGCACCTCATCCCGAGGATGTGCCACCGCCAATTCGGATTTATGCCACAAAGGGACACCGAGGACTCCCTCTATGTCTTGATGAAAAGAATAAGGACTAAGCTCGAAGAAAAAAGAGTCATAATAATGATATCATTAGACATAGAGGGAGCCTTCGATAGCGCCTGGTGGCCAGCCATCAAGGTCCGATTGGCGGAAGAGCAATGCCCGCCAAACATCAGACGGTTGATCGCCAGCTACTTGGATGATCGGTCGGTTAGGGTCCGATACGCGGGTGCCGAAGCCAGGAAACGGACTGTTAAAGGTTGTGTACAGGGATCGATCGGAGGGCCCATCCTGTGGAACCTCCTCCTCGACCCCTTTTACAGGGGCTCGAGCGCCGGGGCGACTATTGTCAAGCATTTGCTGACGATGTCGTCCTGGTGTTTGACGGGGGTTCCACAGGAGAAGCCCAGAGGCAGGCCAATGCGGCACTAGCCTATGTGCATGATTGGGGTATCCGAAATAAACTCAAATTCGCGCCGCACAAGACCATGGCAATGGTAATTACCAATAAGTTAAAGTACGATACCCCGATCCTGCGCATGGGCGGAGTCGACATTGGCATGTCAAATGAGATCAAGGTGCTCGGCCTGACGATCGATAGGAAACTGACCTTTAACAGTCACGTTTCACAGGCGTGCAGGAAGGCAGCTGGTCTTTACAAAATGCTTGCCAGGTCGGCCAAAGTCCAGTGGGGGTTGGGACCAGAAGTGATCCGGACGATATACACGGCAGCGGTGGAGCCCGTTATCCTTTATGCGGCTAGCGCGTGGGCTCCCGCCAGAAATTAGGTGTTAGGAAGCAGCTGGGGACCATCCAGCGTAGCTTTGCGCAAAAGCTGACAAAGGCATACAGGACTGCCTCTCTCAACTCGACGCTGCTGCTCGCGGAATACTCCCCTTGACATAAGAGTGAGGGAGACTGCACTCCTTTACGAGGTCAAGAGGGGGTACTCCCAGCGGGTGGTAGGCGATCGGGAGATAGAGGCCCCTGTAGCCTTTGCCAGCCTGGACCACCCGGCGGAACGGAGCAGCGGGAGTTTCCAATGCCTGGTTGACGGAGCGGAACTGGCTCAGCACGTCGGTGAGGGACTAAGTATCTTCACCGACGGAAGCAAAATTGATGGATAAGTCGGAGTGGCGCTGTCCATTTGGAACGGCGCCGCCGAGACGAGTACCAGAAAATTGCGGCTTGAGCCATACTGCTCCGTCTATCAGGCGGAACTTCTCGCTCTTCGCAAAGCCGTGGAGGAAGCGCTCCACAGCGGGCTTCCTACGTGCGGCATCTTTAGCGATGCTAGGTCCGCCCTGGAAGTTGTCACCAGTGGTGACTCCCTCCACCCCATAGCGTTTGACATTAATAATCTGCTTAAAGAAGCCAGCAAACGCACCCAGAAAATTAAATTTTTCTGGGTGAAGGCACATGTGGGGCTGGAGGGAAATGAAAGGGCGGATGAGCTCGCTAAAGCGGCCGCACTGCACCTGAAGACCCGTGCGCACTACGGCAAATGTCCGGTTTCATTCGTCAAGAGGAGATCCGTCGGGCCTCTATTGGCGAGTGGAGCCGGAGATATGCGGATGGAGAGACGGCTTCGACGACGAAGCTGTTCTTTCCAGACGCCGCCGAGGCGCATAGGGTCGTCAGGAAGATCGTTCGGATCCGCTCCTGACGCAGGTGTTCACTGGGCACGGCGGCTTCTCCGAGTACCTGCATCGATTCAAGTGCAAGGAGAGTCCGGCGTGCCTATGTGACCCTGATGTTCGGGAGACGGTCCCACACCTTTTACTCGAGTGTACCGTCCACGCCAAAGAAAGATGGGAGTTAGAAATAAGATTAGGCTTAAAATTAACCATAGATAGTATACCTAGGATAATGAAAAATAAAGTAGATTTAAGTATATTTTTAAAATATTGCAAGATAATAGCAAATAAGGTAGTAAAAGAAATAGTAATTAAGAATTACTAAATGTATAATAATAAGGTATTATATAATTTTAGTAATAACTCACAGATAGAAAAGATATTATATACGTACGAGATGATTAGAATTAAGATAGATAAATATAACATAGATAAAATAAGATCAATAAAACAGGACCCATAGATAAGATATAGATAAGTGATAAGTGTAAAATAACAAGTTAAAAGAGCTAGAAATAAGATAAATTGTAACTAGAATAAATAGAAAGAAAAGAATATAAAAAAGAAAAAAAATTAAAAATAAAAAACATTCCCTTGTCCTGGATAGGGGAACAAGAAAAAAAAAAAAAATCTCATGTCTCAGCACGGCGAGCGCAGTGGAATACAAAACACTTTGTATTTCAAGGTGTTTGATGGTGTTTCTACTGTTTATGGGCAGTCGTATCGCTTACCATCAGACGAACGACAAGCTCGTCTCGTCAATTAAAGCAATAAAAAAAAATCTAGGTTACAAATTTTCTAACCAGTCTAAAGCTCGTAACACTGGGGAACCTTTCAGCCTACCCCAACCTCTGGATGGTATTAAGACATTTTATCGACGACATATATTATCATTTACCTGCTATGCGCTCAGTCGAATGCACGTCGACATTCTCCCAAAGTTACTCAGCGTTTTCGACGCATGCAATTAGCATAATGACGTACACTGGTATTTTCCAGACTATGATTCAGTATCAAAAGTTTTTTATTGCGTACTATCATTTGGATCAATATTTACACAAGATCAAGCCACGCCTGCAATTCATTTTTGATTGTAGATATCTTACAGATAGTGAAAATTATTTTAAGGCTGGCTTGCACAACCTTCACTAAACCCAATTACGAATAAAGCGAAAGAGTCACCACCTTATTTCTTTAAATATTAATTATATATTTACATATAGTATTTATCTTATATGTGTATATGATATCTATATGTATACACATATACATAATGTATATTTTAGTTCATTAATTATTATTTGTTTTGAATATTTTGAATTTTGCCTTTCATGCACCTACCATGAT
>NW_023593543.1:0-4941 GCF_014839805.1 Manduca sexta
CGTAAGTCCACTTTTACCGTGCCTACTAGCTTTTGATGATATCAAAATATTTTTAATAAAGCCCTAGCCTCTTCCGATACAGGAACGGACAAAAACTATTTATACTGCCCACATTATAGCTCAAAATATGAGTCCACTCCGCACAATTGTCTCGTTTAATAGACTAGTGTCACTTCTAAGTCCTCGTATTTTTAATGACTTTTCAGATAACCTTAACATTTGCAGTGAGTATTATTGGTTTATATTGTATCTTCCATCACTACAACTTCTGTAAGCCAGGATCGGCAGTGGCACGCATTTTATGACACTGAGCGGTGATGCTCGGCGAGTCTCAGGGAAAACTAATTTGTCATTATCCCGCAACGAAATTAATCAAATAGAAAGGTAGAGAGGACACGGTTAAAAATAAACAGATAAGAATTAAATTATACAGTTAACTTTCAAATGCATACATTAAATGATAAAAATACTAGGGTTTTAAGTCGTGAAAGTACAATGCTTTATACGCTCTAATAAAGGCCAAATATCGAATAAAGTTGTCCACGGTTTGTTGGTGGCTACAATGTTGTACCAAACATAAGACATCGGTAATGGAATGCGGGATTGTTAACAGGTTATGATAGAGCGTGGTGCTATAAAATGTACGCGCTAACGGCTTCTCCATTATGTACTAACCGTTCAATTAAACGTGTAGTCAATGTTCCCATTGAAATGTATTACACTAATTGTTTAAACAATTACCCCTTTATTCATAGACATAGGGCCATTGTGATTGGCTAATATTGAGATACAACAATATTAGCCAATCACAACGGCACTATGGCTACGCACTTTGAAAGCTGCTATGCCGTCAGCACCGAGAAACAGACTTGTTATCACAGCTTTAATCCGTCCTTAGATAAAAAACGTATATGATTAAGGAGGTAAGTGTTTTTTTTAGCAATTGGAATTAAATTTTGCAAATGATTAATATTAAATAATTCACGCGCTACTATCACGGGCAAGTTGAACTAAACGGCAAGTGAAAAGCCCAACCAAACGCACCACCGAAATTTCCGTGCGCCACCAGGAGTCTTAGCATAGAGACATTAAGTTCGGCCTTCTATCGTCATAATGGCCACTTAAAACTCGTAAAACCGAATCCCGCTCGGTCCAGTAGAGTGCAATCATCTAAGATCACGCTCAGATAGCACCGGGAGCGGCAGAGAGATGCCGCGCTTTACGACCGCATGCAGCTTATCGCAAGCTCTTTGTGCTGTGGTAATAAAACCAGAAAGTGGGTGGCTGTTGAAAAATCAAAGTGTATGCACAACAATATTTATTTTTATTTGCGTTTGAAATAGACGCGCTTCCGCCGCTGACCGTGCAGTGGTGCAAAAATACGGAGTTGCTAAAGAAATGAAATATTTCAAATCTTTGCCGTCGGAATTTTTATTGTGATTCAAGAATATTTGATAGTTTTACGATAGAATAGGAGGAAATAGAAACGAATAAGTGGGTTACCTGGATTTAAAGGCAGATAGGAAGCTAACATTCAAGTGTTTCAATAACACACTCTATTTGTGTATCCGATCTTGGATCAAATAATTTATTCAGACAGAATATAATTAAACAGACTGATTGATTTCAGTTTTGTCAAGAGCTTGAAGGGTCGTTCCACCTAATTATTTTTTCCGCACTTTGACATTTTTAATATTGTATTCGATAGTAAAATTTTCATCAGATCAGTTTCTTAGGGTTTTACACCGATTCTTCTGTACAGTGATAATATGTTACGAAGTGGCGGTATCTATTTAAATAAAAAAATATATTGAATTTGAAGTCACTGTCGCAGACGACTTGTATGCAGTTGTTTTCACTATTACGTTTTATGCAAGTAATATGAATACTGGAGAATAACCTTCCCCCCTTTAAACCCCGTTAGAAGTTCTACATTGTCCTCAAAATCACACCCACTTTCTTCCAAATCTGCTATAAAACATCAAAAACCTTATTTATGTTTATACTTCAATCATTCCATTCAACGTCACTCGATAAAATCATTTTTCAAAGAGCTTCACGCGAGAAGACTATACATCATGCACCGAACTACGTGGAAACACTTCGGAATCTTCGCACAGCGTCGAAGATCGATTTCTTACGACAAACCCCGCTTTTATCTCTCCTAAGCAGTTTTTTAAACTTTAAATCTCCGCGGTTTAGACGTTCTCGAGTTTTTCAACGTTTTATTTTTGTATGCAGGCTTTCAGACGACTTTTGTTGGGGTAGATACTTTGTTGTGAATTGAAATATTTTGTTATTGATATGTTTATGTTACAGTTTACGTAATATAGGTTTTGGGTATGTATGCGAGTGTATAGGAACTACAAAAATTAGATGTTCGGTCTCTTGAAGGTCTGAGCTGTCTACGCTTCGTATATACGAACTACATTAAATAGGTCTTTGGAAGTCTGAGGTGTTAATGCTTTGTCTAATTGCTGCCAGGCGTCAATATGCGATATGTTGTGGTCGAGGTAAACTCTGGGCCTCATTGTATTCCTTCCTTGAAATTACTAAATTAATTCTAATCTAAAATTATAGTTAATTTACTTTTTGGAGTATTTCTTACGCGAGCGGAGATGCACTTGTGTTTATTAAGATGTACATACACATCACGCATTTAACCCTTAAGAGGTATGCAGAGGCGCAATCAGAGCACCCACTTTTCGCCAACTGTGTTGCGTCCCATGAGGTGATAGGGGGCTAGCCTAACGTCATATCGAGCACGAATTCCAAACTCCGGGTTGATACTGAGCCGAAAATCCCAAATATCACTTTTCCCAATCCGGGATAAGATATGCTGGCCCTAACTACATTAGCACGACTTATAAATCAATGTCAATTACCATAATATGGTTGGAAATAATAATTACATTTATGTCTAAAATATCCGATCATTAAAGTAGGGACAAAATTCTTAGTATTCAGGAGTAACTTTGATAGTATTATTTATCGTTTTATGTGCCTTCTTTTGTATAGTGTAAGCGTGGCTGTGGGTCGGGAGGCTCTGGGTTCGAATTCCAGGGTGGGTATCACGGGGACTAGCCCAGGAACTGGACTACGTAGAAGGGCTTTACATTAACCGCTGGTCGTAAAACGAAGACTTTTCAGCAATATGAATACATTAGAATAGGCTGCAAAAAGGCTGGTGGAAGAGCAGTAGCATTGAATCAACTTTCCTACTATCTCGAGCTAACTACCTTAGTGGTTAGGTTATCCTAACATAGTCATGTCACGGCCGACATCCAGACATGAGCCAAATCAATGTCGCAATCAGATAAAATTCCATTGCTATTAAATTTATTTAGCAACAGTTCATAAGTTTTGATATATCTTATCCAGGATCTAAACTTTAGATTTTTTGCGTGACTAGATTCGAAAGTCGTGGCTTTAATGCAATTCTATACCAGACGTGGATCGTGACGTTTTGTCTAATCAAATTGTATTTCATTTTTATTTAAATTGGTAATGGTTAAGTTCGTTGTAAATTCATTATGCTATAATGACTTTTTTTATTGCTTTGAATGACGAGACGAGCTTGCCGTTCGCCTGATGGTAAGCGATACGACCGCCATAAACAGTAAAAACACCATCCAACACCTTGAATTACAAAGTATTGTTTGGTATTCCACTGCGCTCGCTTTTGAGACGTATGATGTTAAGTTTTATTATGTCCAGTAGTTACATTAGCTACAATGTTCTTCAAACCGAAACACTACAGTGATTACACACTGCTGCTTGGCGGTAGAAATATACTTTGTTAAATATTGCTCCTATATTCATTTTTCTCGTTTAATTCAAGCAATTAGCCCCTTTTCTAACTGACATAATACGACAGGCAACCTAATTAAAGGCTACATACGTCTGGCTAAATTGGGTGGATGGTATATTGGGATATATTTAGCCCCGCAATTTCCAGGTAACGCCTAGAGTTTTTGAGCAAAGCAGCCGCTCTTGTTAGACAATTTATCATTATAACTTTGAGCGTAGTGGCATACCAAACAATACTTTGTAATTCAAGGTGTTGGATGGTGTTTCTACTGTTTATGGGCGGTCGTATCGCTTACCATTAAGCGAACGGCAAGCTCGTCTCGTCATTCAAAGCAATAAAAAAAAAACTCGGCGAGCTATTGATACTTAATGTGCACTTTTATAAAAACGTTTCCATAGTTAATATGGCACACTACTAATATCAATGTCAAATTTAGATACCAAAAGAAAACAAACATTCCAAAAATGCATACAGATGAAAACACTACAGATATTTACATTTCCACAAACGAGAAAGTAAAAACCAACTCAAAAACCAATCATCTTAAACTTTTACTTTGCATTCCTGCGCGCGCCCGATATTGCTGCATCCCTCTCTTTCTTCCCTCACTTAGGAAACAGAGACAAAAACCGGCCAGCTAGGCGGCGATGGCATAAGAACAAACGAGAAACACTACTTACGGTGAGCATTAAATCAATAACAAGCAAAAAGCTTGTAGGTACTTCATAATAGACTAATGTTTATGTAAAAAATGCATATTAAATAACAGGTGTGAGGTCGTCGACCCGCTTACGTCATGACCGCTGTTTCGGTGATTTACATTAGCACTATGAAATTATAATTACAAATAGAACATAATGTTTCAGTTCGAATTATTGTTTTGTTTTACATCCGTGTGTGACCGAAAGTTTATGATACCTATTTATTAAGATTTAGTAGTTTTGCATATAATTATGCAAAGCTGACCTTTTTACGTGTACTTAGTATTTTGAAATGTATAGGACTTGGTAGTTAGGTATATCGTCGGGAATCGTGTTAACTTAGTATACATATTGTGGACTCTATTGCCTATCAGAAAGATTTTGGTAATGTACCAGCATTAGATCAAAGTGACGGACTTTTACACTTAA
>NW_023593544.1:0-22061 GCF_014839805.1 Manduca sexta
TTTTTAGTCCAGTATACGGTCGGCCGGTTGCCCGAATAGGCGCTAGATATCCGGTATCCGCCCGTATAGTGTTTAACCAGATAGGCCGGATAACGGATAGTTACCGGATATCCGTTATATCTCTAGTAATTAGTAAATTTATACAAACTTTTCCTCTTTGCATTTTTAGTTTTTTAATGTTTTGTTATGCATCATATGGCTTGTTTTGACTAGAACGTTTGAAGTAATGAAACATAATTACAATGATTTAACAATGGTTATAAATTAATATTTCTATATGCTAACGCGGTGTGTGTGATATTTATGAATGAAATAGTTTTTTATGGGTAATATTTAATTATTATTATTACGCAAGTTACTAATAGTCTCGTTTGATTTCAATATTAATTGTGATGTAATCTAGATTCTCAGGTTTTTTAAATCAAATATTACAAAAATATCGTAGATTGTAAAACATCCACACTGATAGTGAACTGTAGAAGAAGACCATTCCAAAATATATATATTTTAAAAAAGGAAAACTAAGCGTTATTTTGTAGTCAAATGTTAAAATAGACTAATAGCAGTGTGTAAATATTAAAACACAAATATCCACCCTTATTGTGCACAGCCGATTCTAATGTTAACAACTTAGAGACTTCTAACTAACCACCGACTTTATATATCGACGCTTGGAAGGCAATAATATTTAAGTGACAATCAGTAAATTTTGAGTAGTGTGATTTAAAATTTTCGATTTTAATATGAAATTGCACAACAATTAAACTATTTATTTTATAAGATATAGCCTAATGATAATAAAATTGTCCTAGACTTACAAAGACTAGATCAAATGACGTAGAAAAATGTGGCGATTCTAAATATTTATAGAATACATTTTCGGTATACTTATTTGTTCAAGCGTCGATATGTAAATTAACAACCTCAATCGCTTTTGTGCGAGCCAACGTAAAAATAGACCTATCAGTATAGTTTTATGACATACTTTTAAATGACTTATTTTGATTATCAAGATTAAGATTGTATCGTTCATTAAAAAAGGTTGTAAAACAAAGAATTGAAAAACTGAGTAATGAATAATGTATCAATGCAACTTACACGTAATGTAAACAAACTTATTTACAATTGCAATGAATTTCCTAGGTTTCATTTACATTTTAACACAAATAATTTTATTAGATCAAAGGGAATTCCATATTCAATCCAAACTATTAATATCTTCAGCTTTTTTAAAGAAACGAGCTCTATCTTAATCTTCGATCCTATCTCGAGAATTAACCAATCAAATAAGTCATTTGTAAGCTTGTCAAAAACCCTTTGTTCTGATTGGTACATTTTCGCGATGGATATAAAAGCGGTTAGGATCGTTTATTAAGTGGCGGTTATAAATTTTCAGCTAAGTATAGAGTAAAATGTTAATCCTGTTTATAAGTTGTGTTGAATATACTGTAGTTTAACCACACGCTTAAATAATTCACTAGGACACGCGTACTGCATTCGGTACTCACAATGAAGATTGTAAAAATATTTATTGTCAAACTTGTGTAGAAAAATAAATATTTGTTTTTCAAATATTAATTTTCTTTTTATATTTATTATTTGAACTATAACCGACTTTCCGCGCAAAAAGACTGCATTTCAGTAAAATTGTAAATCCACTTTACGATATCGCTGGAAATCTACAAAACCCAAATAATACCATACTTGTAAAAACTCACGCATATATTCCATAAACACTTTTATTGCATCTCATAAATGTACAATATATTGTAGAAAATATAACTTAAATTATTAAAGATTATTTTTAAACTGTGTACACAATCTATGGAACTGTCCCCACTACAGAATTAGATATTAGACTATTTCCTGTTCTCAAATATATTCAAAAGAGTTAAGGTAAGTTTTCTACACCGCACATACATTTCGAATTAATATGATGAAAGTAAATGACCTTGGCTTTAAATTCTGACAAGTCCATACTGAGATTTCATGAGTTGCCGCAAAGAATATACGTATATATTTCCCTTATTTATTTAACATTGTACCTTTCAACAACTCCGGCGCATACTTAGAACATTTTCTCATTATATAGTCATCGTATTGTCTTAATCTGAGTACCTTCAAAGAATAAACGATGTTTAATACTAACGAGTCCTTTATGCCTTTACAAGTTACGTTTTACACACATAGTCACGTACAAATAACCAATTTAATACAATGTTACTGACTTGCTAATCACCTAAGTTCCTGGCATTTAATGATGAAAAATGATATTATAGCGATCATGTCCTTGTAGAAAATCATTAACAGTGTTCAACAATGACATAATTAATCTCTATTTCATGAACTAACCATTATTTTTACAATGACAAAATAGCATTAGTTAATAACACTATCAAATTATACGAATAAATGCGATGTATATTTATCACCTACTGCCACAGTATTAAAATATCGCGCAATTATACCTGTTTTAACAATTAAAAAAAGACGACCACAATAGTTCCATAATCCACATTAAGGTAACGGCACCTGTTATCGACACCTACAAAAACCATGTACGTAAGGTAACAGTTCCAATACTGCACACAATCGTCATTTAGGCGGTGGAGGACACCGCCAGCTTCTTTAGGTGCTCCATGAATACTTGCAGCGAAACATCGTCCGTCAACACGGGGGCGCCACCGTCCTGTACATTAAAATAAAATTTAAAACAAATATACAGAGGTTCCAGAAACCGCCACCAAAGCGACATGTATGATCATTGATGATAACTGAAGATGCTCAATGACACACGACCACAACTATTCACGCAATTTAAAAGAGTTGATTCATCAATAGTAAGATAAAAGTTATCAATTAACCGAATTTCAAGGATCACAACTACTCACGCCATTTAAAAAGATTAATATATCAAAAATAAGATGGTTACCAATTAACCAATTTCAATAAATGGCACCAATCGTCCTTTTTTGATCGAAACAATTAACCAATACATTAAAGATTTTTGACACGTGTACGAATTACTCATTTTGATTGATTTAGTCTTAGGATCGGATTGAAGATTGAGATTGAGATCGTTTATTGAAATAGGCCATAAGTCACACCCAAACTGAATAGAGAAGTCAGCACTATTAACTTTTTAACGATACACCAGCAATTTTAATTTTTTCAAGTCTCATTTTATATTGTTATTAACTGTTATCTAACTATCGAAAATCAGCTTTAAGTCAATTAAATTAGTGTAACTTTTCTTGGAATGATGTGACTATAGTCTATACCCATTATAGCCAATAGCTAGTAATCAGTATAATTACTATTTGAGAGTAATGTTCACCTTAAAGCAATAACAATATTAATAAAATACTGATACATGCATTACAATTGTTTTAGTTATAAATAAATTATAAATAAAAATGGCTGAATATAGTAAGCTGAAACAAATTTATAGAATCAAGACGAATTTGTATAAACATGTAAATATATATAAATTAATAGATGCTTTATAGCCTTTAAAAACATCAAGAAACAAAAATGCATTTAAAGCTCAAGCCAAAAGTTAGTAAATTTGCAAATATTTTTAAAATAATTACTCATATACTTATAAAAGCGTAAAAATGTCATACAATTTCAATGTCATTCCCATTAGTAATGAATCATGAATGGACTTAATGTTAATCAAAAGCAAATTATTGCCAACACCAAAAATTTTGAATTTTTAAAAATAAAAAGAAACAAAGTCACTACCGCAGATGGTATCGGCATCGCCTGGATATCGCCAAAACAACGATGAAACAAAAAAACAAGAAATCAAATTCACACCATGCGCAATGGCATCACTAAATGATAACACCATGCGGGGTAACATTCACCATAATATTAATAAAGGTAAATAATTAAAACATTAACTATGTACAGTGCATTAAATAAGCAAATTATTTTTGCTCTAATAAACTAAAGATATTAAAGTTGTCAAAAAATCATATTAAAAGATCAAAAACAATATAAAAATTTGAGACTTATTAATTGTAGAAAATTTGTGAATTCGAATAAAGAAAGATATAAAATTAATTATCACGATGTAATAATAATTCATTTAGTCAACTCACCCCTCCGTACGCGTACATATTGTTGTGCGTTTGCGACGGATTCACCTTCGACAAGAGGAACCGGGCCTGAAACAAAATGATTCATTAAAATCTAGTCCTACTCGAGCTATAGAAAGTCTTATTTTAAATTCACTATTAGAAACATTCCCGCCCTCACACCCACCACTATAACTCCTGTAAGCCAGGATCAGCAGTGACGCTCATCTTATGACACCGAGCGGTGTCCCAGGGAACACTAATTTGTCTTTATCCCGCAATGAAATGAATCAAATAGATAGGGAGGAGTTGGAAATATTAATTAAACACTACCCTCCATAGCAAAGCGGTAGGCAAAATAATGAACTAAGGAGACATTTTAACCTCAAGTATGAGGACGTTTACAACGAGATAAACCAGTTGTTAAGCACCACGGATACAAATTAAACGAAAAGGCTTTTCTTCGAAAAAGAAATTCGCCGGTAGTCTGGCCACATACTTTGATATTACTTGAAAGGTGGGTCCGCCTAGAGAGAGTCAACCTGACATATTCGACTAAAAATGCTTTTTGCCTTACACCTAGCATATAACTAGCATTTGATCTCTTTCAGCCATTATTCCACGAAAATAACACCTATAATACAGCTAGCACCTATTCGAGCCGACAATACAATTACCGGTGGTAAAAAACAATGAGATTTGCCGCCGCGCTGCCTTGGAATACGATAAGGCGGTGCAATGTTGTGCCGCGCTCTGTTCACAATAATCGCCGTATCATGTACGTTCCCACGTATAAAACACGTACACGCTCAGGGCACACAGCGTATAGTTCAGATAAAAGGTTTCAATTAATATTGTCAATTAACAATTGAGTTTAAACTAATAATATCAACGAATGGTTAAAACATTTTAAATGCGTTTGAATTAAAGTTTTTTTGGAATAGCAATTCGTGGACAGTGTTTAGGCAATAAGTACTTTCATTTTTTTAAACATTGTGTATTTATCAGTATGCTAGGCTGTTCCATTCATTGGTGGTTGTTTCAGATTTGATATGTGTACTTATATTGAGTGGTTTACAAAAGGAAGATCTGGATGTGAACATGTTGAAGAAACTTGAACGTCATGGCTTGAATATTAACGATATGAACAATGAGTAAGTGTTTTTTCTTCTTTTTTATTTTATACGTGCATGGAGTAGTGACCCCACTGCACCTGATGGTAAGTGGAGCGGGGACAAGAGCCCCCCTACCACCAGAAAAAAATGTTTACAATAAATGTTAGTTTTGTGTGATATTTGTGTGTTTCAAAATACAAAAACGTTTGTTTCTAGGAATCTGAGAGATGATTGTTTAAACAGCGCAAAACAACTGTTAAAGATGAATATTCAAATACTGAAGCTACAACATCAATTACAGAAATGATGTTCAGTAAGTTTTTAAATAATATATAGCACTCTTAATAAAATAATGACCTATTTCAAAATAGTTAATTTGTCGCAGTCGTCGGAAAACTAATTTTTGTTTGGTACTTTTTGAAGTTGCTATAAAATTGAGCCTATTAAAGATAGGTAAAAATGAAACCTTTAGCATGAAGAAAAACGGAAAATACTAAAGGTCACAAACAGAAATTGGTTGTTTGACGATTCCCACAAATTGCCCATTTTGGAATGGGTCATTATTTTATTAAGAGTGCGATATGTGTTTTTTATAATCAATGAAATATATTTATTTATTTATTTGTAGCGAGCCGGCAAAGAGATCAATCTAATAACAAAGAAACAAATAAAACTGATTTAAAATCGTTTATAAAATATTTCATGGAACTACAAAACTCGAATGATAAATCAAAAACAAAAATGTCGAAGACGTTACTACTAAGAATATTGTATTACAAGATTACGATATACTGCAAAGTAGTAACATAAAGTACATATTTAATGATTTAATTGGATACAATTCGCCTCAACTGAAAAATAGTAAGTCACAAACAACCACAGAAGGGAAGCTTCAACTATTTTCTCAAAATATTATAAAGCTTTGGAATACCTATAGTAAACAAGATTATACTTCGTCTCGGCCAAGAACATTACCAACTACTAGTTCAAGTCCAAATAAAAACATGAATGTTCCGGAAATTGACATTATGAAAAAGATATTAGCAGATTATATTTCCAACAAGAATGAAATGATTCATACAACTACACAGTCACCTCGAACAACAGAGCTAGACATAGATAGAATATCTGATGAAATTAGAAGATTTTTAGCCAATACACATAATACTAATGAAACTAACGGGCGGAATATTGGTACAAAAGAAGAAGTTAATAAAAACAATCCACAAATAAATACTTATACAAATACATCAAGAAATGATGTCTACGATAATATCATAAAAGAAACAAATAACTTTTTCAGTCGAAGACCAACTATGGAAGATAACAATTTTGGTACAGTTGCTTTAAAAAACAAGTCAACCCTACCCATCGCCGATGAAGTGAGGTTAGATTACCACGAAGATCTTGCAAAGCATAATAATGCACAAACAAAAAAAGAAATGCCAAATAATAGCGAACAAGCTATATCAAATAATAGACTAGGAAACTATAACTTGATGAAGGATGATAGCATTTTCAATACAATTAATAACTTATATACAAATATGACAAAAGATAATAATCAGAAGATTAAACATGAAAAACCTTTACCAAGCGAAATCATCAAAGAAATTGCAGAAAGCGTTAAAGCAATCGTACTTAATGACATAAAAAAGGAAATATCCGGTATAACAACGAAATCTACATTGACCACAACAGGTACGTTATTCTTTTAAACATAAAAAGACAAAAAACTTATTAAACTTCTTTTCTCATTCCAGAAACATCAACCCTCACTACAAAAAATGTCGACGGAAAAGGAATAGAAGTTACGCATATGATGGAAAAATTCATGGAACTATTCCAACAATTTAAATCTATCGAAGAAAAAACTATAACATCAGGAAATTCGCAAATAAAGGTGACCGAACAGAAAGACGTCAAACATGAATTCAAAGGACCCGTTAAAGTAGTGTACACATCTAATAAACCAGCAATGAGTCCTTACGGTGTGAGAACTCCAAATGAACAATTCGCGCCAATTTTCGTTGAACAAAACAATAATGTACCAAATACGATTGTTCGAAAATTCAATGTACCACCTACTATGATGAACCCAGTATATCAAGTGCATGAAATCAACAACTATCAAGTCAAAACTGGACTAAGACTTGCACCTATAACTATACAAACGAATTCTTTTGAAGTGCCTCCTTTGGGTATACCGATAGCTAAGCCGATTTTGGTTCATCAAAATATCATTGTTACTACAAAGAGTCCCAATTTAAGACCGAGGCTTGATACTCATCACACAAGCTACATTCATCATATTGATCGTTACAACATAGACGATGAATTTCGGAGTAGAGATAATTGGCAGAAGCCTTTGACAAATCCGAAAAGAGAATTCCGATCACGAGCTAGAGATGCGTATACGCTTAACCAACGTGACAATTATAAAATAAAGAAAAACGATAGATCTAAATTCGATAATCATAATGACGACTTTGACCGTGAATATAAACCGCATTTTACCAAATCAGACTACGATCGTATGAAACTGAAATCAAGAAATAAAACGATTCCACGAAAGACTGGAAAACATTGACGAATCAAAAAACAGCGATGAAAAGGAAGATTGTTGTAAAATACGTGTGGCTTCACGGCAACAACTGCCATTGGCCAATGCGAAGAAACGATCTCGGTACGATGACGTGCACTTCCGAAACTTTCTGAAGACCCAACAGAAAGTTAACGACATGCTTGAGAAAATACTAGCCGCGAAAACCAAAGCTGATGGAACGCGCAGCGTTGAAACTACTTGATTTGTGAACGTGTTTTAATAAAAATAAAATTTTACTATGTCGCATATTTTATTTTCTAAAATTCATTTATGGACATAATCATATTTTTTTATAAATGAAACCTGTGCTTACTTATGACCTCAGAAGCAATTGTTTATTATATTGCCACGCCTACATACGTGATATACATAAATATTTTTATTTAACGTCCAAAAATCCACATAATCATCCACTAAAATCCACACAATATTTTTCCTAAGTTATTCTGCACTGTATATATATACTCATTCATATTTATAAGATGTTAAACTGTCTTTAGTAAGACCACAAGTAATACATAAAACTGACCTGTGATCCACCATGTTCGGTATCAATATATCTCGGCACGGGGAAGCGGCTCTGCAGTATCTCCTGCGCGTCGTCGATGGGAGCGCGGAGCAGTTGGGCGAAACTCTCGTATTCCGGCATATCCTGGTAACGGAGAGCGCGCCATTGCGCTATGGTCTGGTGGGGTAGACAGAGATTACAAATATTAATGTGATAATTTTACGCAGACAATATTATTGTCAATACTAAAAAAAATAATAATAATAAATCTTTATTTGGAATAAATAATACAGTTTTTTTAAAAAATACAATGTTCGATAATATCTGCATTAGTTGGGTAACTGTGTCGCAGATAAGAATTATAGAAGACAGTTAGATAACTTTTACATTCGTAAAATTAATACGATTAAATACTTATCACTATATTTTAGCACCAAACTTCTGCTATCTCTACGAGCTATATTACAAAAAAAATACTGATAGGGAATGCGTATTTAGTAGACCTGTATTCTAAAATTAAAATTAAATACAAACCTCTCCATGGTATATAAGTATCTGGAAGAACGTATCCATGAGTAATATCCTGTCGGGTTGTATGGAGGAGGTGTCCAGCAGCACGGGCTCCGGCGGGCCGCCGAAGCTATACGAGTACAGGATCGGCTGGATCATGATCAGCGACTGGGTGAGGTCCTCGCGCATCAACATGTGCCTGGGACAAACGTGGTTTATTTATAAACAGACGAGAAGTTATAATAAACGCCTGTATCTTGTTAAATCAATAATCATTTTTTATATTGGCAATGTATCTGTCTGTTCTTAAATATATTGGTATTCCGAGTTGACACTACATCTTTAGGTCACTTGTTCGATGCTTCGACGACTCTGTTACTTAGAAAGTGTTTGTGAGGGTTGTTTCGTGATCTGGTAGTGGCCAATTTAAGGTGGTGGATATTTGTATTTTGTTTACATTATGCTATATAGTAAATTACAATAACCAATTAAAATATGTCATTATAAGCACGTCAAAAAACCTTTGTTCTGATTGGTCCTTTTGTGCTATGAAACGAAAAAGCGATTGGGATCGATTATTGACAACGGAAGTAAATTGTAAAATATGATGTAAATGTGTTTTAAATACATATAATTATTGCATTTATTAGTTTTATTACAACCTGTAACGTTTTTTTCTTTAAAAAAACAATGTCTTCATAATGTAATTAACTACCAAATAACCAAAATAAATAAATATTTGCACTGCAACAATTATATCATTAGAATCGAACCCGCACTACTCACCTATAGAATGTGGTCTCGTCTGGCGAATTGTTGAACACCTGCAGGAACTGCGAACGACGCAGGTGGTACATGAACTGCGGGTACAGACTGAAGTTCTCCGATAGACGGAAACTGTTCGGATCGTCCTTGCCGTACTCGCCGAACTTTTGACACTGCAAAAGTAATTTAATAAGTAAGTACTTTAAGATGCAAAATTGTCTGTTGCGTGGTATTGTTTTAACTGAATAAAATTCACAATGAACTTGAAGAATAATGTGTAGCGTTATCCCAAATGCATTCACATTTGGGTTAAACTTTATTGAACATCAGAAAGTGTAGAGCTACTATGGTAAAGCATAAAAACTCATTTATCTAACACAATATCAGTAATTCGCATATTTTGATGCACAGTGATAATTGATGGGACCGTTCTGTTTAACTCACATTTTGTTAATAAGCCAAAAATTTATGATAAAATGAAAGACAATCAGCGCTGGCTGGGTTCTATACCTTAGACAGCAGTCAAGCTGAGACTCTATTTTACCAATCAATTGCTATTTCCTTCTTGTTTATTTCTAATTTAGGAAAAATAGTAATAAATTATTTATTGAAATTCGTCCCGTACCAGTCTGATGAGCATCCTGTCGAGCCAGCGCAGCACGTCGGGCCCGTCCTCGAGCTCGGCGCGGTACACCACCAGCCGCGCCATCACCACCGCCGCCGCCTCCTGGTCGAACCCGGCCGCGATGTGGTGCATGCTCACCGCCGCGTCGCCCCAACTGCAAACAATTTAGTTACGTATAGTTCAGGAGAATAGTATGCTAGTAGAGAACAGGAATGCTTGATTGATTGAAGGTGAAGGTAGCGAAAAAAGTGACAGTCTATAGACTCTGCCTACCCTTATAAGATAAGGTCGTCATACTATGTTTGTTTGTAGAGATGCATATATATAAAAGCTATACCAGGGGACCATACAGGTTAAGGATGATAGCAAAACTGTTGTAATGTGGGTGACTAGAATTGGGACTATAGGCACTTTCATCATATGAGCTTTTTTGTTCTATGTGACTAAACTTCACTCTGACATTCCTACATTGCAGTCTTCATCATCATCAATGAATCTCAACTCACTTTCGAGCGACGGTGGTGACGCGCACGCGCCTCTGCCCGCTGGAGTGCTGGTACTGCGTGATAAACTGCACGCAGCCGCGACCACCTTGAGGGACTGCGGCGTGTTGGTTTACCACCTAGGGAATGAATATGGATAGGATAAAATAGAAAATCTTTTATATATAATATAAAAATATGTACTCCAAGCTTTGTGCTAGGATTATATGCCTCATATTTGAGAAACAATCACATAATAATACAAAGGAAATTGAATCAGTCTCAGTATAAAATATGCGATAAGAACAAATTACAAACTGCAATTAAAAATTACAGCATTTGGCACTTTAAACTTAGATGCAGAAACAGTGTTCAAACATGACTAAACATTTTTTTTTATATGCGCCACATTTTTATAACACAATTACAAACAATGTGATGCTATGACAGATTTTTTTCTTTCTCTCTTAGCCCATAGCCAACTCCTTAGATCCTCTTCCCTTATAGAGAGATCACTGAACCCACAACAGGGATATACAAGGGCTAGATATATACATATTTTTCTTAGCTGTTCCTGGTTGACTGTCTCTATATTCTATAACATCTATTTTGGCCAATCAGAAAAAAAATACTAACAAAAATATTACACCAGATTACCTCGAAGAATATCCCCATAGTGGTGCTGGGTGTGAAGGTACACATCTTCCACTGACAGGTGTTGCCCATCCCCACCTCCTGATCAGACACGCACGGACCCTTCACGTTCAGAGATACGCACGAACCGATTGCGCCCGAAACTGTCGACAGCAAATAGAATTTTATGAGATTACTTAACTTATACACTTAATAATGAAATTTAAAAATATATAACCTAGATAGCACATTTATTGAGGAAGGTTTTGGGCTATATAATATCACGCTATGACCAATAGAAGCTGAGTATCAATGAAAAATGTTGAAAATACGGACAAAATATATTTCTTATCAGAGGTTCTGTTGCTTGCTCTGTGTAAACATTTGAAGTTACATTGTTTTAAAAAAAAACCTTTTTAAACATAGTTCCCTGGCGCATCTGCCTCCCTCAATGGAATATACCCGAAAACACCCAATGGATTATGATGAAATTTCATATGAAGATAGTTTGAGACCCTGGGAAGGACATGGGCTGCTGTCTATCCTGGAAAAATGTATAGCGGGACTTCTGTCCCGGAAAATCCTTTCACACGGGCGCTTCGCCCTTAAGGTAAGGATATAAAAGACCACCACTACTGCTAACTTACTTTTCAGTTCTCTACTGCATTTCACTTCTAATGTTCCATTGAAGGCCATCTTGTAATCACCCTTCGTATCCTTAGCGAATACTCTCTGGAATGTCTGCTTAAATAGGGATGAATTGAAAGAATCACCCATTACCATGTGGCCACTATAAGAGAAAAGTATTTAATTACAATAAAAAATCTATAGAAATTCATACATCGAGTGGACTAGTTATAAATTTGTAGTATGTATACAATTTATGGCTAAGGCCGTTATACCCCTTCACAAATATTGAATGTAGATCATGAATTACAAACAAGAAAAAAGATTAAAAATACAACTCACCCTGTAGAATTACAGCACTGTTTCATCTCCATTAAACCTGTCTGATCTAGGGCACATGAGTAGATATCAATTGAATGACCGTTCGCTGGAGGACCTAAATGACAATGCTTCATAATGCTTTATCGCCTTCTTCATGTACTTGGCGTTGTCCTTCTGAATGTCATGGTGAGAACGGATAGGCTGCTTCAGCTCATCGTTGACAACCTGGCCCGGACCTTGAGAACAGGGACCTCCGAGGAACATCATGATTCTTGCACCAGTGTTAGGGTAAGTTACTTCCAACAGACCCACAGCTAGTGAAAGGGCCACGCCGCTGCTACGGAGTGGTCTCTTACCAACGCCCAAAGGCCAAGGATCACGCCCAAGTTCTCCAAGCAAATCAGTAAGCGCCATGTCACATTGCTTAACAGGTTGTAGGAACCGGTGTGCTGGTGGCAACGGAGTTTGTTGCCCTGGATGTTGCTGGGGATTTGGTGCATTAACACGACCAATAGCCAGTTGTTCTTGAATCTGTTTAGCTGTCAAGTCTTTGGTACCCTTGAAGACATAGCATTTGGAAATGCCTTCTATGCCTGTAAAAATATTGTAAAGTTGTTTTTTAGGAGAAATAAAGCAAAATTATTTAAAATTTTAATGCAATTATGAAAAAGTTATTCAAATATGACTTTTAAAAGACACAATTACAAGATACTAAAATTCACAATACTATGGTCTTCAGTATTTTTAACCCCAAATTGCAATAGTAAATGATTATTATCAAGCACCTTAAATCACAATTTGAAAAAAAATTACATAATAAAACTAGACCAGCCAATGCAATACTTACTCAACTCATGGATTTGGACCCATACGTGCCAAATGTGATCAATCCAACCAGGGCATTCTGTGGCATAAGACTCAATGAAGTCTGGAGAGAATCCTTCAGTGCTCCAAGTTCCTCTTCATCCATGCATGTGTCAACAACGAGGAGGTATATCGGTGGCATAGTCTGGGCACGGGTGATAGTGTACTCTATTGTTGAGAAGTTTGGAATCAATTCTGCAGGTTGATGCTGCTCGGAAATGGCAGCATATTGTGGAGGAAACTGAAAAGAAAAGTCAAAATTATAACCATGATTACAATAATCTATACTTACTAAATGATATGTTTTTATGACTCATGGTGGGTATTAAGACTGTTATTTCAATCTTTAGGGTATATACACTGTAGTAGCATATATTTGGTATTCATGTATAATGTTTTCTATTTATTACAAGAAAATTATAAAGAATGCAATATTTTAATTTGTATAAGATAAAACTATAATATAATAAACATAATGGAAAAGCCCAAATATACAGTATTTGTTGTGGCGATTATGGCTTAAATTTACAAATATAAATCAATACAAATTTTAAGTTTCAATGCACTTACAGGATTCCTTTGGAAGCAGAAGTTGCACACCCATAATTTAGCTCTATAATCCACTTGGCACATCGGATTCAATATAGCTCTGCAAGTGTTACGCGTACACAGCACGGGTTCGTATTGAATGGGCGGCAGGTCGGGCCGCTCCTTCAGCGGTTGGTACAAACATGCTAGGGGCACCACCAGCCTTGTAGTCTCGATCCTACTCGACGGCCATACGTTCCACGTAAACCGTATGCCATCCCGGTCTTCGTTCTGTTGGATAAACTCCTCGTACGTGGCCATATTGCTGATCTACAATGAATCAAATTGGAAAACACCGATCACAGAACACTCGAAATGCTATACGTAACACACTATTAACATCGTTTTACACACCACGTTGTCATGCGGTATTTCAAAACAAGCCACATACGCGCAATATCACAGTCCTACAAGGTATTCATTCAGAAATATGATGTATATTGGATTTTTTCACTAATTTCAACAGACTGGACGAGAGGCTGGCTGATTTGGCAGTTGTCAAAATCATAGACAAATCAGCTGTCATACAAGCCACGTCATTTTTGGAAACGCAACATAAATTAAAGGATTTTATTGATTTTTCTTTAATTAAAATTCAAATAAATAATATTTTTAGTGTAAAATAAATGCATGATTATATTTTCAAGATAAGGCATATCCAATATTTATGGTTAATCATAGATTGTAGAATTTTGCGCATAGAGTGAACGAGCGTGTCTTGTCTATGCCTATAAACAACGTTCCTTTACATGTAATTCCAGAAATATATTTGTTTGCATTCTGTTTCACAATTAAAAAAAGACATACGTATATATTTTTTTTAAAATACGTATTTTTAGTATAAATAGTGCTAAAAATGATAAAACGTGTACCTAAAATCAAAGTGTTATAAACAACTCTCCTTTTTATAAAAAAAAGAAAATTGTGAAGTTGAGTTGAACACATTCTGTATAGTAACGGAATGTTCTTGAATGAATTATTTTTTTTATTTTTAGGACATAGTAAATTATATTTCAATTATGGACAATATTTGTAAAATAACTGGGATTTTATATTAAAACAACAGTCATTTGAATATAATTTGTGTACACATAATTGATAACATGCTATTGCTTTGTTTCAAGAGCAAGAAGTTTACGCCAAAAAGTGCGACTGCGCACTGGCCAAATTAGTAGTGTGAAAGAAAATGGCGATCAGCGAAAGGCGTCCGGAGTTAACGTGATGAAAAACATTGTTAAAAGCTCAATTACATAGTGTTATAGTTATTAATTGTGTCAGATGTAGATTAATTAAGTGTTAATGAATAGTGATTGTGTATAAAAATGGCTGCGAATATGTACAGAGTCGGCGGTAAGTAGGAATAATTGGTTATTTTTGTTGTAGCTTCGCCGGTTCACCGCCAGACTAGCGGTGCTTTGCTTTGATTGTCGTACCTTCATTAATTGCTCACATTAATTAGTTCAATAATGGTATATCTCCCAATATCGCCTGATTTGTCGAAATTTAAGAGGTTACCGCGTTTTCTGCCGCTTTTAAAGCAATGTTACCGGAAAATTATATTTTACCAAATTTCGTCAAATAGGACATTAGCATTTGCATCTAGGTATCATTGTATCGGCTTGCGTATCTGAGTGCGAGTAGTTGAACACGAAGCGGCTTCGATTGTTTATCGCGAATGGATATTTCTGGGATTGTTTGAGGAAGAATTGTTGATTTCAACATGATATTTTAGGTTATATTCAATGTTGTCAAAACATTTTAAGTATGAGAGTGGGATGTTTCTGTGGGGTACGCGATGATTTTGAGCGCGACAAGCGCCGAGGAAGTCGGAAGTGATGATTTAGTGTCGGTTAGGGCAATATCGCGCGGTGTTTAGGCGGCGGGTGCCGGCGCCTCGGCGGGTTGTTGTCGCGTACCGCCGCGGCGCCGCCAGCCGCGAGCCGCCTGCCCGAGCTCGGCCGCCTCATGTGCCGCGCTCGGTGGTCGGCGCTCCGCGGACCTCGCAGCTCGCGTCGAATGTTAATTAAGTCTTCCTTTTGTATTACTTCCTACAATATAATGTTGTGCTCTTCTAAAAGGTTATGCTACCTTTGTTTGATCACATTTGCAATGCTTGTAACAATTATCTATTTTTTTAATTATGTATATGCAATTTCCTTGTATCTTTGTCTCGTTTTTATTGACTTAAGAAATATTTAACAGGGTAATTTTCGCACATATTGAGTATTATCATTTATGTAGTGACCTCAAATGCCTGCACATGCAATACTCTTGTGTGTCTGACAAAGAATTACTTGACCTACATTCACTACATTGCTTTTTTTTCTTAAAGACTGAACTTTGTTAATAACTCTTACCTGACTTAGGTGAAACCTGTTTTTCAAAATGTAACTGAAAGTTTCAAACTTATAACTGAATTTTAAATACAACTTCTAGGCATAGATACATTATTTAGAATTAAATTTTTTTATATATCACTGGATTGATAAAATTCTACTTTAATAAGTTGAAATGTTTCTTTCTAAAATATTATAACTTGTAACAATAAAAGCATAAAATGCTGAATTTAATTATTTTAACACAAATATTTGACTTGCTGTCTATCAGGACTTCTAACAGGAATACCACCACAAAACTTGGGATATTTCCTATAATCAGTTGGCACTTGGCAAGTGATTATGTTAAACTCTATACCCATTAGAATGATGCCTGTGAACTGTTTGTGTTTACCCATCACATATTGTAAAATAGATCCAAACATCAATCAAACAGTGATTGCGTAAACAAACACTATGCTCCTTTTATCAGATTTGTGTAAGAACTAATTTTAGGCGCATTGAATAATGAAATGTTCAATATAACATTTTAGTGATATTGAAATAATTTTATTCTTGAGAATGTAAATGTTAAAATATTATCCACATAGTCATAATTTTAATAGAAAACTAACACAAAACCATAATAAAAAACCGATTGTATTTAATATTTTATTTCCCTCTAATTTTTACTCTTAACCACAGACATATTGGTCAAAAAGGGTATTAGTGTTATTTATATTTTCTAAATGTTTGAAGACATATACTAGGATAAATTTTGTTAAGGCTTTCTTCTCTACATTATGTGTTAAGTCTAGATTTTCGGTATTAGATTTAACCTGTTATTTTGGCATAGAGGAAAATGATATTTTTGAAACTGCATAGCTTACGTTGAATGCCATTAGAAAACTTTTCAATCTATGTAACAAGTTTAAAAGCTATTTTTAAGAACTAGCATTGTGTATAGAATTCAGTATAAAATATTGTATTCAAGGACATGAGATAACTAAAAACGAAATGACAATCATTGGTTGGGTATTATGAAATATTTTGTGATTGAGAATTTTTTAGATATCACTCAAAAGTTGTATTGAAAAATATGTTACTTTAGCTTTGGATTGTTTGGTGTGTCAAAAATTGAACTTTATTTTATAAACATTAAAGGTGTGCCCTCAAGGGCTACCTGCATTTATCAATTGACAGTCAAGTGATAGGTAGGTAGGTGACTTGTGAACTCTAACTAAGTCAACCCAAATGTGGGAATTTATAACAATTACTTTTTGGACAAGTTATATTTTGAGATTACCTTTAATAACCAGCAAACATCTTACCACACTGCCGTATAGCCGGGAAAGCTTGTATTGTATAAGTTTCCATACAATAAATCCTCAACTATGGGGTATAGTGGTCAAGTTGTTTGCTGACTATTATATTTTGTGGCCTACAAATCATACACAAAGCAAAAGGCATATGTTAATAAAAGTTGGACAAATTAGAAAGATATTCAAATGTGTGTAAAAAGTACAAGGATTTTCATAATTTCTAATAGTGCTTAGAGTATAAATGGAGAATAGATTATGAAAGTAATATTTCTATATATCAATATACTTCTATTCAAATGTGTAAATATTATTCAATACAAGATAGTATGTAGTAACTACCTTACCAACTATTGCAATAAACTTGCATAATATATTAGAAGCAAATAATTTAAAACTATACAGATTTTAGTTGCCTAGCTCCAGATAGACAAAGGTCGCAGGTACATTCCTGAAATTGCACAAACCGTTTACATGAGAATTTATTTATTAAAGTAACCTTCAGTTATGTGAAAGTATGAGTTCAATGACCCATTACTTAAGCAGACCTATCTGTTACTGGCTCGAATGGTATGTACTAAAATGCAAATAAAATGTTTAAATGTACACTGTACTGTAATGGTATCAGTTTTGTTTGTGAATATGTAAATTTCAAAAAATAGTTTGTTATATTAGTGCTCATATATGAGTCACAAATTCTACCTTAATTAGATGTAATTACGTAGTTGAAGTAGACATAAAGATAATTATAAAAGGATAGTCCTGTACACATATTAGTACGCAGTACATGATCTGATTATAACAACAAATCACTTTCATAATATGCACAACACCCATACCGGAAACTGAAGTCGCCTATACACATTTCTCGGCCATGTTATCGACCTCTATGCTCAAAAACAGTCGAAGTTTCTTCTAACTTACTAACTAAATGAATATACAATTTGTACTGAGACATTTGACTCAATTTGTACTTCGAGCATTATAGCGTAAATATCACTAAACCAAAGTCACGAAAATACCTGTAAGGAGAAAGTACAATCGCATGCAGCGAAGTATGACAATGTTCATGCCCTGTCATATCAAAGGGCAAGCCAATAATTATTGCCACACCATCGGTGAAAGCTGCAAATCCGCATGCATTGCTGGTACATTGTCCGCGATGATCCGCGTCAGGTAGTCCGAAAATACAAGTTACAAATATACTATCCATAAATTATGACACATTTTAAGGGCGGGGAAGAAGGTCGACTAAGTGTGACATTATCTGACAAGGGCCAGTCATAAGTTTCATGACGTCAAATTTGGAAATTTAAAGAATATTGAAACACAAAAATACTGCAAACGAAAAACTTAACAAAACATGCTCTCTTGAAATTGGTACTGTGTAAAAAATTGCAATATAGTATGTGACGTCACACCGGCCAATTGCAATATATTATGTGAGGCCGAGACGGGGTCCTACAAATGTGATAAGCAGGGAGGAGGGCTCAAAAAATAATGAAATTAGTGTGGCGTAATTGATGTATGGTTACTCTATATTTACTATTATACTAATTTGTATGTTACAAATTAGATTTTGCCACAACTGAATTTAAAAATATTGTCAGTGGTGGGGTGTTTGTTTCCGCCCGGTTAGCGACCACCGTACACAAGGCCCCGAGTGCACGCAATAGTGCTCCAAGTATGTGTGTCACGTTCCGGGATCAGTCTGTGTATCCGGTTTCAAACATGCCGGCATCATCTCTCGCCAATGGACATTCTATCCGGACCCTACTACACTTACCATCAGGTGCAGTGGAGTCACTTTTAACATGTAAAATAAAAAGAACTTATGTTCAGTAACTAATGAATACCTAATTATTCAGTTTCTAACGACATAGACTCAACTCCACATCAAACTGTCGTGATAGGACCTATGGGTCTTACGGCCGTATAGAAACCAGGTCCGAACAGATAAGATATAAACCCATGCTAAAGACAAACCCACAAGTTGATTCATACACATGGAAATGTCTATGATGAATTAACAATCGCTTGCTGTTTAACCATATATTCTTATTACTATCATTGAAGGATTCTAGACATCATGGATGATTTTTGTATTGACGCCTTCAAGTTTTAAATAATACAAACTAGTGTAAACTACGTCTTAATTATCGCCGCGTCGATTTGAATATACGACCTAATAATAATATGAACTTGAAGGGCCTACGTCACACGGCCTCGTGCGTGCCACAGGGTTTGTGTCACAACGGCTTGCAACATTGCTACCGTTTGACGTTGTTTATTCACCTTCGTTTGGTTCACCTGCTTTTAAAAGCTATGCCTGCGGGGTGCACTCTATTTATTTACTTCGGTGTATACACAATGCACATTGCTTATAGGTAAAAGGTATCAACAGCCGGACACACATGGCTCATGTTCGATTTCTAAGGATTGTGTCGATAGCATATGTTTTGTACTAGCCTTCAGTCTTACAGAACAAAATGTCATACTAAATCCTACCTTCATTGAGGAATGGAACTTGGATATGCCTTAAATAACGTTACAACTCTGACATTATCCCAACATTGCTTAAGGTGGTTTTGATCTCTGCGTAATGGTCACATGGACGCGTCTGATGGTTCATAAAACATTTAGGACACAAGAATAGAATCTAACGTATTCTTACCTACTTACTGAAAAATACACGGATTTTCCCTTTCGTTAGGATATGTGCAAAAGCCACGAATAAAATTTCCTGTTATGTCAATAAATCTTAAGCTGCCACTTTAATTTCCCGCGTAAACGTTTATTTATAAGCTTGAAAACAGAAATCCCGCCGTCAGGAATAATATGTGTACAGTTTTGCCATGAGACTAGGACCTCATTTATTTAAGTAATTAATTGAACTCCACCCTAACAAATATGAATGATCTTCAAAACGACGACTTTATTGATATACTCTGAAAATCAATTCGGTTCACACATAAGACGCGCAATGGAATTGTACTATTCAAAACCAAGTGTTAACTCTTGATATTTACGATATCTCCGAACTGATACAATCACAAAGAAACAAAGTTGAAACTCGTATACTACAGAACAATAATGTTTACACACGCAGCGGCACAGAAGTCATCATGACATTGATATTGAATACGCGTCGAACTTAGCGACATCATGACAGAAATCTGTCGGTCGACGATCCGAACGTGTTTAAACGTTCTTTTTTCTATTATTTATTTAACTAGCACTAAAGTAACGTGTGTAGCAACTCGTAAACCAACCGAACGGATCAACGAATGCCCGCTGTGTAAATGAAAATAAAAAAAATACTTACGATTTGTTCAACAATCAGTTTTGTTGTGTGCATACATAGTTAACTGCCAATGAAATACATAATAAAATCTCGGATAATGACGGGCGTGTCACAAGATAAAAAAAAAAAAACAGAGTGACACAAGTTGATAAACATACTACTTTATACGTTTATAGTATTATGCTTAACGTATCATTAGGGACGCTGTGGATTCTTAGTATAAAAAAATCGTTTGGCATTCCATTGGGTTTGTAACCATTTTCATAAAGGGTCTAAACGTTTCTAAAAATGTAACTCTATAGGTATACTTACGATGTGAATTTCCACGCGAATGATTTCGTGGCCTAGTTGTCGACAAATAGTAGCAGGGAATATAATTAGCGAAACGAAAGCAGAAAATATATTTGTATATTAAAATTACGAACAATTTTTATTAAACTCTTTTTAATTATTTATTTGTGTGTGTATATCAATAACGAAACAATAAAACTACGTTTATGTGTGTTTGAGTGTATTCCCAAGCGACAACTGGAAATCGCTAACAAGTGACCATGAAGCCAGTTATGGTAATTAACAACGAAAGACCCAGAAGCGCATTATAGGTAGCCAAGACATTTTTCAATAAATGCAATTATTGCGCCGGCCTGCGCTGATGACGCTGTCCAGGCTAAATTTACTATACACTTAGTTATTGACACGTTCCAAAATACACTTCTTGGCAAAACTGAACGGGCGTTAACATCGCTATCAGCCGCATAATGCCCCAACTTATACATAACTATCGGCTGTAGGTGGTGTCCGTAACGTAACTTTTGTGTTTTCTAGCCCATACTTACACGGGGAACTATAGACACCACACCGCCCACCACCCACCCAATATGCAATATCTGTAACCTAAGATGGACAGCGGTACGCACTAATGTACTGAACTTCGATACTGGCGAAAACTGTTGTGTTTAATTTGCAATAAAAAATATGATGCTAAAGGGCGCACATAACCACGCATATAAATCTAATCATTCAAATCCACCTATGCAACATGTAGGATAAGAGTACCTCGTGGTCTGGCAAACATAACGTATATTAAATAAATAGTGACTAAATGAAATCTGGTTATAAAAGGGCAGATCTGCGCGGCCTCGGATACTTTTTTATTTAACCCCGCGTAGAGGTACCACTGTTGCCTATAGGTTCGAGACTACAGCCCGGTGTAAACGCCATGTCGCCACGGACACGCGGCACGTTTGAGCCGATGTATCGTAAACGTTTATTGTGCGTACTCGTCTAATGCGAATCATGTACTTTGTAGAAAGTACTTCGTCATGTTCTCAAATACGAGTGTGTAATTTTTTTATCTATTCATTATATTTTTAATACAAAAGGACTACAGGTTTT